>NC_135712.1:39182516-39482516 GCF_964656455.1 Halichoerus grypus
GTTTTTCTAAATTCCTTAGGAATTTGGAAAAAATGAGCTTATCGACTTAAAATTTGGCATAAATAAATTATACTAGCTCTAAGGATGATTCTCACTGGGTGGCTGAGCAGAAATTTGGGAGTCATCTCTAAAAATTTTCTACAAACAGGTTATTATTTTTTCAAATATCTACAAATACCTGTAATTCCAAGCCAAACACATGCATACCTACCTACCTATCTACATATATAAATTTGACTCTTTTAAGTTCTCGATTCTGTGAATGATATGCTCACTTCAAGTAGCTAAATCCTTTTTACACCTATGTTTACAAAACACTGAAACATGTCTTCAATCATAATAGCACACTATAGACAACACTCTGAGGTCTTATGGTTCCTGTTTATGCTACACCTTTGGCATTGCCAGTAATGTGTTTAAAAAATAAGTATTTTTGAGGTATTCTTCACATGTAATGAGATTGTAGGCACTTTGTGGGCTGGGGCTGTATCTGAGGCATTTTCAATTTCTAGACATTCTTATCATATAGGCATTTAATAAATATTTATGGATTGATTACCTTATCATATAAACTGAGAAAAACTAATTCTTCTGATGAACCTTTTAGAAAGTATAATGATGCATACCCATGTATATTTTCTAACCAATGTTTCCTCTAACCTCAGAAACTACCATGTTCTTAGTATTTTTTTACCTTGTTGCTACTCTCTTTTGGCTCTTCAAGAGTAGCTTTGGATAAATGGCATCTGAGAAACATTAAGAGCATTCTGACTTAAAGCTGTGTAGCGCATAACCATAACTAAGAGCCTGTGGCCACACTGAGGCTACTAGAAGCATCTGACTTGAACCCTCATTCCTTCCCTGATTTCCAGAGATTCTTGGGGTTCCTCTTTAGACTTTTAGAAACTCCTACTGTTTATTCTTAAGCTAGGAGAGATATATCAGTAGCCTCTGATTTCCAGGCTTAACAGCAACTCACTTCTCCAGCCCCCCAAACAAAAAGTAAGATCCAGATTATTTATCTATTCCCACCAAACTGCATCTGATTAATCCCCCTAGGGATTGTTTCCTGCCTGGTAGTATTCAGTATAAGCACACGTTTCCCACATCTGTGTAATATACATAAGCAGAGTCCTAGGGTCCAACAATTTCATTTCTCAGAATGCAGGAATACTTAAAAATCCAACAATTATGAATAACAACAAAATGATGACAACAATTCATCAACATGAACTGATCTAGTGTGTCACATCCTGTCCTAGGAACTTAGTGGGATGTAATAGCTTTTGCTAGTTGTTAAGATAACAACCTCAAAAAGCTGAACAACGGGTTTTATGTCACTGTTTTACCTGTATACTGGAATTGGTGGCAGTCCTACCACACAAATCTTTTTCACTTGGGTTTCAGGCTAATGAAGCAGCATCATTGAAAAGGGAAAGGCAGAAAAAACTCACATTTTAATGGGGGCATATTTTCATGATTTAATAATCTCTGACATATAATCTGTTTTTTCCTAATGTTTTGGATTTGCTCCCTTAATGTGTTTAGGTTGCTCCTATAATCATCCTAGGAAAATTAATCCTTACCGCATATCAATTTACCAACAGCTGGAAAAAATCCCCATTCATTCCTTCATCTCAAAGGAAGAACTTTTAGTGAGAAAAAACCATAGATATAATCTACTTAATCTTTTCCTGAAAGATCTATCGATGGTCTCACTTTAGTAAGAATAACCACAACTCTCCATGGACACTTTTTATGTTTTTTCCAGATAAAATGAATTTTGAGAGATTTGAAGAAAGCAGAAAGGAAAATTCACCAATTAAAGAAACTATATTACTGTCCTGTCAAACTTCAAATAATGTGCCTGGTTTTTTGTTGTTGTTGTGCTTGAAGTTAGAAGGAATTTAGCAACTACAAACTTACCATTTTAAAGATTTTTCTATTTGAGAAACTCCTTATTCTCTTTTGCTTTGATAGGATTATCGAATTAGAAAATTATATTCTTAGCATCAATGAATCTTACGTTTACCATTTACCTCCTAAGTTTTATTTGATGTCCTCTGAACTTTCCACATCTGCTTATAATAAGAAACTACATACAAGAATTTATTAAGACTCTAATCAATGTTTAAGAGAAATATTTTCTTTTCCTTCACATTCTATATTTTCTATTAAGATATTTGCTTTCTTAAAACACCATTGCTAAGAAATGCACTACTTATGGCCCACGGGGTTCTCAATGTCATTTGTAATCAATTGTCCCACAGCTGGCGCCTCACTTCACTCTCACATAATATAGAGCAAATATGGTAAATATTGTTCCTGAACACTTTGTCTTTTATTTCTCTATTATATTTTGTATGCTTTTTGATATTTCCTATCACTTGACTTTCAAGGAAAGTTCAAATTCCATTGAGAACTAAGGTAGTTGTAATGCTAGCCAAATGGTATCGCCTGCTCATTCACATACACACACACACAGTGTATCATAATGGCTTAATTATCTAATTCTATTTTGAGAATTTATCAATCTAGGAATTACCTCTTATGAAATATTAGCAATCTGCTTATAATTCCTCCAGATGCTGAAGAGAACATAAAGGAGTGTTGGGAAAATGTCCTCATCCACAAGGAGGTTAGAGTTCAACAACTATATGATATTCCGACAGAGAAAAGTTATTTCTTCCTCTTTCTCTTATTCCCTGCCAAGTTTTCTTCAACTGTTGAGAGTTTCTATGGCTTTTGTCCAAAGAGATTTTGCTACATAATCAGTGCAAAGCATCTTCTGAAGAGGATCGAAATATATCCCTATGAGAACAGCTCCTGAACACACTGGTCAACAGTTTCTTGATTGCCCTCCCCTTCAGAGAAGAACACTTGAGGCAATACATGAAAAGGATTGCTGAACTCAAACTTAAGAAAAGGTGTCTGGTTGTTATCAACTTGATATTTGTTGTTATTTAATTGGATTGGCCATGAAAGACTATCCTTCTAGAAACTTTCTAGTTTTTGTAGTAATTCATCTGATATCCACCATAAGGTAAAAAAAAAAAAAAAAAAAGCCTGCACATTTTTGAGTATGAAAATTAGTTAGAACACCTCTTCGGTCTTCCATAATGGCACTACTGGATTTGGCGAGAGGCAATCCTTTGCTCTTAGAGGCTGTCCTATGCATTACAGAATATTTATTTAAGATTGTATTTATTTATCTGTCAGAGAGCACGCACAAGCAGGGCGAGGGGCAGAGGCAGAGGGAGAAGTAGACTCCCCACTGAGCAAGGAGTCTGATGCGGGACTCAGTCCCAGGACCGTGGGATCATGACTTGAGCCAAAGGCTGACTCTTAACTGACTGAGCCTCCCCAGGTGTCCCTCATTACAGCATATTTAGCATCTCTGTCCCCAAGCAATAAATGCAAGTTCTCCCCTCTCCCGGTGATTGTTACCACTGAAGCATCACAACTATTTTACTAAAGCCTCGTGGGGATGGAAGAGACATTACATTACAATTACAGAGAATTGCTGTTATATTATATGATTTTTTCCATTAATATTAAAATGTAATACTGTATACATTATAAATTCCTGTATTTGAAACATATATACAGAATTAAGCAGAGGATAGCTCCAGGAAAACATAAATTCTTAAATATTACTGTTAAAATGCTCAGATGTGGTCAAACTTTGATTCTGAGCTTCTGAAGCGAGGTAATCAAAGGCATGTTCACTTTAATAAAATACCTTAGACGTTTCTAAGAAGAGAGAAATGAAAATAGTCACATGTCAAAATGCTTTTTAGTCAACAGCCTCACCTAATTTCTCAAATTAGGACTATTTCAGTGTTCTGAAATAGTCACTAGAGCATCTTAGGGAAAACTTTGTTTTAACAGAAAAAAAATATCTTTTGTCTTCTCTCCATTCTAATTGGAATGAATGAAGCACAAACAAAACTTTCACACAAAGGTCTCATTCTCAATGATGAATGCGATCAAAACTTCTTTGGCTGCGGACACCGTCTCCTAACTGTGGGGTTCTGAACTGTCATAAATATTTCTTTATACATTTTATTTCTAATAACCCACTAATCTTAATCAAGATAATCAGTTCCTTTAAACACAGTTGGACATAAAGTAATAGATATTATGTGATTTAATCATACTACTCATGAAAGAACAATGACTTTGGACTAGAACTCATTGAACATGACATACGTCTCTAACAGGTTCGTTTTTAGGTCTTACTGGTGATAGAATGCCATCTTGGATGGAAACAGAACTTTTGTGAAATTTAAAGATATCACTACTGTTAATTACAGTGAAACTTACCATTGTGTCATAGAAAGAATAAAATTAGTTTGGCTAAATTCTTCACAGAGCCTCACTGTTTATACTATCTTAGTGTTTACTCTTTTTTTTTTTTTTTGGTAATATCAAATTGATTATTGAATGAGTCAAGGTATCAAACTGTCCAAGTTAGGATCATATATTTTTTTCTTTTTTATTATTTATGAAAGAGAGAAGCTGTATATGCTGCTTTTCTACTTTTCACAAATTTTGCCTTTTCTATTCAGGACTGTAACGAACCAAATTCTTGACTTTAGGAACTTTAACTTTTACTGTTCCCACTTTACTCATACTCCCTTTCTAGTAACTCCTACTCTTTCCTGCAAAATCGTATTTGGAAATTAATCAGATAAAGTTGCTCTCTCAATTGTGGTATGACCTTGCCTTTTCTATTTCTCACGTGAGAGAGGAAAAATGAGAGATTGAAAATCTCCCCTAATACATTCCAAGTTTTATTATCCCCACTGCTTTCTTTTTCTGCTAGGATTAATTGATATTCACACTACCTCCATTCCATCCTCCATCCTCAGTCTCTGGAGATCAATGTGAGCCCTAGTAACAGACTGGCAGCAGGAGGACTCAGTAGACAGATACCAGCTTGTCATTCTGCACATAAGCCTGAGTTAACCAAGGGTGGAAAATCTTTCCAAATATGTCTGAAAGTATGAAAAATGTGGTTCTTTCATGCTTGAATAACTGAAAGGTAGCCAAACTACTTCTATCAAACTTTGAAAGAATCAGACTGAGAATAGCATGATAAATTTTGACTCAAAAGTTAATTTATTCAAAAGGTTACAGAGCATTTGAAATCAAGGAATTTAAATAGGGAATGCCTCTTGAACATCTGGAGTATCCTTGCAAGAAAAGTGAAACTGATAAGGAAATATATGAGAAAGCAAAGAGATATCCAATTAATTATAAATTCTGTTCAGATAGGTGGATATATGGAAATAAATTTCTCTTATCTTTTTGTACCTGTATCAGACTCACATTCCTCCAAAACTTCATTTTGAAATATGTCATCTGTGCAAATGTCCTTTCCAATTCCCTATTTGCTATAATTTCCCCAGTGTATTTATTAGGTGACATGAATAAAAATATTTTAAGTCCCTGGGGTGAGTTTTTAGAAATACTTTTTTTTTTCTCATTTTGATCTATTTTGAGGAAGATTGCCTATTTGTTGTCTCAGTAAACATTTTCATGCTCAGCTACCATTCGGGAAGAAGGAAGAGTTTGTGGTTATGCTAATAATTCCAAATTTCAAAAAATTACAAAATCAGTATTGTATAATTTCATAGAGAAATCGCGTACCTTTACTAAATGCCATGTGCAAATACATGAAAGTATTTCTATTTCCATGATTGTGGAAAATATTTTTGGCTTTGCAACTTGTTATCTATTCCTTCATATGTTCCCATATGCTGAAACAATATGCATAATGAGCTGACTGGAAAGTAAAACAATCACTTTAACATTGCAAATAGGTGCCAAATAAATGGCTCTTGCTCAAAAAGTGAGTGAATTTCCAGACCTCAAATCCTGAGGTTAGATACTTACACAGGATAAGTGGGGTCTTGGGAAAAATCCAACTGCTGAGGTTGTATTATTCCTTCACCTCTTGTTTCCTTCTCATTGCAAAACAGACTCAAATTCATAATGCAAACACATACTTGACATTCTAGTTTTATATCATGATAAACTGTCCAAAATTTGTAGTGAAATGCTTTTTAACATAAAAGAATGAATAGAAATATAGACACAAAGAGTAAACTTGTTTATGCCTCAGGCTTAGTTTGATGTCTGAAACATGTGTGAAGTACTCAAGAGCCTTGTAAATTTGTTACCTCCACCTCATAAACTCCATCTCTTTGTCCTCCAAGGAAAATGTATTATAATGATCCTCATTGTTAGCCAGTTACCATTTTGATGGTTAAAATGTTAAATAAATGATTAGTGCTAAAGTTAGAAGAACTCTATAATACAGATATTTTCTTATTCTATTTGAGATACACTGGAATTTATCTTTCCAAGAGAAAAGTTCAACATGTCTTGCCTTCATCTATGTGTTTACTTCATTTTCAGTAACTGAGTACTATTGCTTTCTAGAGAAATCTCACATTTCAGAACAGCAGTGTGTCTAGTACGGACCGCAAGTGTAAGATTTACAATAACTTCTGGACAAAGATGTAATCAATTGTTAGCAAATGTTATCTTTCTAGTTAAAATTAAAATGTATTAGCATAACAATATATTTAAAATATTCAGATTTAAATTATAGATTGCTTTTATTTCAATTTCACTTTCCCATTTTTATTTCTATTATAGAGGCACTGACATTTTGTTTTGTTTTGTTTTTGTTTTGTTTTCGCTAATGAAAACATCAACTGTGATAACTGAATGTACCATAAATGTTATGACCGTGTTGTCTGAATTTCTATATTCTTTCTATATTCTTTGGGTCTGTAACTACTATTGAATAACCACATACCTGTTGTTAAGTTAGTTTTTAATAGTCAATATTACCAATAACACTGAACATACATGTACACAAATTCTGCCATGAATTTCTGACTGTATACTTAAGGATAAATCCCAGAAGAAAAATTATTGAATTAAAGCATGTTAACAATGTCCCAAAAGTTGTACCAATTATCCTGCCATCAATTAGCTTATCACAAGACATTATCACTCTTTAAAGATATTAATTTTAAAATGGATTGGGGAAATGGTAATTCATTTTTTTTACAGTGTTGTTCAGAGAAATCTAAACCTTTTTGTCACTTAAAAACAAAAAGGACAACAAAATGCCAAAATACTTCTAACTAATTTCTCTAATTTAAATGAATGATTTCTTGAATTTCCTTTATTTAAATAAATATTTAATTTCCACTTTAATATCTGCTTCAAAGGAGTGTTTTCCAGTGTAGTCATTCAGTAAACCCTGTGCCACAGGTTAATAAAAGTTAAAGATTACACAGCTTATGGGGGTATAGAAATATAAGGTTTTCAAATACATCTTATTTTGTGGCTTATCTATTTATTTATGCATTCAGTTATAATGTATTGAGTAACCTCTATGCCCCTAAAGGTAAGACCCTATGTGCAATGGCTTCTACAGTTTACACTAGAAGAATCCCTATGTCCCCAAGAGTAAAATTCAAAGAATGGTAGACTCCCTTAAGTGGAAAGATCTTTGCCTCTGCTCATATATTCAAGTTATAAAATTGGCAACTGATGGATTGTTGCTATCACTCTCATAATTTGCTTTTATACAGAAGGCAAGTGGGAAGTAAGGAAGTGAAACAACACAAGCAAGGTTATACCGCACGCTACAGAAAGCTGCGGCACGAACGGGACGCCTTGACTTCCGATCTGATGTCCTTTCTGTTATGGAACTAATAGCACAGCAGCTAAGAGCCTGATTCCTCTGTGGGTTAATTAGAATACTTTGATATGCTAAAGTGTCACTTTATAGGGCATATGAAAAAGATGCCTGCACAGTCGGCCTTTAGACCGTGACTTTGTGGGCATGCTTACACTGTGCTTACTTGGCCGATAGATGGCACACTTACTGCTTATAGTCGTTTGACAGTCTGGTAACCTACAGAAAGGCTCCATTTATGAGGACTAAACAAGCTGTACTTTAAGACAGGACAATGTAAATTTCTTCACTAGTTGTATAAAAAAGTCAATCACCTATCAATGATTATAGCAATATGTTATAAGTCAAATAAATATTTGTGCCAACTAGGAAGTGAAATTTCCTTCTGAATGTGCTCTACATATGTATATGCTCTATTCATGTCTTCTATATTCCTGTAGAGAGAAAATGCTAATATAACAGCATGTACAACACAGTTACGAATATTTGATCCTTTATAATATACCTTTTCCTGTTACTTCTAGCTTTATCTCTGGGCCTACTTTGACACTACTCTGCTATACATTTTTAAACCAAAGGATAATTTGTTAATAAGGTGATTAGAATTTACTCCTCAATGTAACATATATTCTAATCTACTTTCTCAACTTTCCTGATATAACTAAATCAACTGTATTATATAGCTATTTCTTAATTTACTGTCCACTTTTTTAAAACGTCCATTTAGGAGAATTTTGTATTCTAGACTGAAATTATTTTAATTTTTAAAACTCTACTGCTTGAACTTTTGTTATGAATTAGAAAACAAAATTGCCAAATAATAGGCAAATATTAGATAATTTCAGAGAAACACTCTAACTTTGTCAAATAGACCAAAGCAATCGGAATGATGCATAAATGTACACAGGTGCCAATAATTCCCAGGTTTGATCAGAAGCATGTTTTTCAGGCATTCTGATATCACATACAAAGTCACTTCACATTAGTAGTTCATGCGCACTGTTTAGTGGCATGATAAACCGAATTCATTCATCCCTAAAAACTAAATCATTAGCCTACAGTTTCTGGAAAGGCAGAAAAAGACAGCGCTCTTAAAATACAAAACCGTCCCTCACCCTTTAACATTTTGAATGAAACTATACAGCAATTCTCGGGGCTTATGATCATTTTTAGCACTTGGCTCCCTGATTTCTCCTTTGCTGCTTCAGTTACCATTCTTGGGAATTCAATGTGGATCCAATATCTTTGATCTCTTCAGCATCTAAGGTTATTCCCTCCTGGATCTTGTCTTCATCGCTATCAATCCTACCTCAAAAATCTGCATTTTAATGATCCCATTTCACTACCACATTAAAACTTTCTTGTTTATTTACTGAAGTAATTATACACTAGCTGAGTTTCAAACTTTCATAGGCCCCTGATAGTTGATTCTACTTTTCCACTCTCCAAATCTTTTTCTTTACCTTCCTCCACACCCCTGTCCTTACTGCCTTCTTTACCCAACTGAGATTCCAGAGATTCCTTAGATGACTACACAGCACTATGACCCATGGCTTGCTAAGGCTCTTGTCCTCCTCTCCCTCTGACCCACTTGCTGGCAAACCCCCAGCTGTGGTTCAATTCAACTATTCACCGACCCATTTCTTCAGCTGTATAAGGCTGGAGGAAAAAATTCTCTCCGCTGTGTGGACTGATCTCACTTTAAATATGTGTTTACAAATCTCAAATGAACACCCAGCACACATAACAACTCCACTACACTTCCCCAAGCTCTTAAGGTCCTATTTCACACATTTTCTTCTGTCTCCAGACACTTAAACCACTCTCTCTCACTCTACACCGAAGATATTGTATCAAATGTCATTGAAAATAATTTGTTACCATAAGAGTGGATCATATCTTCCTCAACCAAATTCACTCATTTATCTTTGCCTATATTCAAATAGTCTTCTTCCTTCTGCTACAAAGGAAGAAATGTCTGCTGTGATCTAAGCCCAGCTTCTTCCTAGGTAGTCTGAAGAACCCCTTCAGTCTCACCCATTTATTGGCTTTGCTCTTTATAATTACATGTACAGTTAGCCCCCTTTTCTCTGCATCATCAAATTTTTCTCATGCTTACATTACTCTCAACAGCAAAACAAACTACAACCAAAAAGCCTATAACTCCATCTTAAAAGAAAAAAAAAAAGAAAACAACTACTCACATTTCCCACGATCCACGAGCTTCTGTTCACGTTCTCTGCTCCCTTTCTAGTTTAAGCACCTATGATTTGTCTGTGGTAATGGAGCCTGCTGTCTTGTCTTCAGTCCTCTCCTCAACCCAGTCTTAAATGGGTTTCAATCACCCCTCTGGTTTACTGAAATTGTTTATTAAAATGTCTATAGAAACCTCCATGTTGCAAGATCTAATCTTAATAAACCCTTGACACAGCTGCCTATTCCCTCCTTGACAGACCTTCACTCTAACTTTCAGTGACACCATTTTGCCTGATTGGCTTTTTAACTTGCTGGTCACATCTCAGGTGTCTTTGTTGGTTTAAAATGCTGGATTTCTCTAGGCTTCTCTTAATACATTTTTTTTTTCTGCTTACAATTTCCCTTTGTAGAATATCCAGCCCTAGGTCTTGAAATATAGTTGCATGTTATCTCTGTCTCCACCTACTCTTTGGACCTCCTCACTTGTATGTCCTACTGTCTATTGTATATCTCTGCATGTATATTTGATACAGAAACTTCAAAACTACATCATACAGGAGTTTGAATCTTCTTCCCCTCTCCAAGTCAGAGGTATTTCTCTCAACAGCCACCTTTGAAGGGCTCACCCTTGGTCCCTCTGTTTTCCCCACACCCTCCATCCAGTACATCATTTCCATTGACATTGCCTCCAACATATATCTTGGCTCTTTCTACTCTTTTTTTTCTTTTTTTAATTTATTTGAGAGAGAGAGCAGGAACAGGGAGGAAAGGGAGAAGCAGGCTTCCCACTGAGCAAAGAGCCCGATTCAGGACTCGATTCCAGGACCCCGGATCATGACCTGAGCCGAAAACGCAGATGGTTAACCAACTGAGCCACCCAGGCGCCCTCTTTCTACTCTTTACAGCTAAAACTCTAATTATAAAGTCATCACTGCTCACCTGATTTGAAGAGTGGGCAAAAGAAACCTTTAAAAGTCTAAAACATATCATTTAATTCCATAGCTCAAAACTCCTCCAATTTTCCCACTGAAAGTAAAAGGCCCTGTAAGACCTGCATCCTGCTTGCTTCTCCCACTACATTGCTAACGTTCTTCCCCTTTTGCATTATGCTTTAGCCACAACCGCCTTTCTAACATCACTTGTATATGCCGAAAGCATCCCTACCTTGGAAACTTTGAACCCTTTCTGGATGAGTTTTCTTCAGTGTTTTAAATGTCTCCTCACCACATAGGTTTAGCTGAAATGTCACAAGTAAGATAGCTAAATTATCTCCCATGAAGTTTCTATTTCTTCCTTAAATATACTAGTTATATATTTCTTCATCTGCCTATTGACTATCTCTTCAGTGTAATGTGAACTACATGGGGGACAGGAACTCAGTCTCCCCACTCACCAATACATCCAGAATGCCTGGAACAAAATTGTTGATATGATAGTCTCTTAAAAAACATAGATAAAAATTAAAAGGTAAGTTTTAAACATGAGTGCTCCATCATGCAATCAAATTAGTTTCATTAATATTCTTTTGTTTTTCTTTTCTTTCTTTCTCTTTCTTTCTTTCTTTCTTTCTTTTTTCTTTCTTTCTTTCTTCTTTCTTTCTCTCTCTTTCTTAAGTACACTCTACCCAACATTTGACTTGAACTCACAACCCTAAGATTAAGAGTCGCATGCTCTTCTGACTGATACACTTAGTTTTATTCATAATCTTAATAGCAGAGATTTGGTCTCATGAAAATCACATTTCTCTTAAACTTTTTAAGTATTATATTAGTTTGTTAGTGCTGGCATAACAAAGTACCTCATACTGAGTAGCTTAAACAACAAAAATTTATCTTCTAAGAGTTCTGGAGGCTAGGAGTCCATTACCAGGTGTCGACAGCTTTGGTTTCTTCTGGGGCATCTCCCCTTGGCTTGCCAGTGGCCACCTTCTCCCTGTGCCTTCACATACCCCTCCCTCTGCACATGTCCATGTCCAAATTGTTTCCTCTTATAGGAACACCAAGCATATTGGATAAGAGCTCTTCCTAATGACCTCATTTTAACTTAATTACCTCTTTAAAAACCTTATCTCCAGATACACTCACATTCTGAGGTACTAATAGATAGGACTTCGACATCTAAATTTTGGGGGGAAACAATTCAGCCCATAATAGATACCTATTGAGGAAAAGGCAGATCTGTGTTTTAATCTAGCTTCCCCATCTTTTCAAACCTTGTAGAAGTTACTTAATCATAATAATTCTGTTTCCTTATCATTAAGGTGGTAACTAATAAAAACCACCCCAAAGGATTACTATTAACATTAAAGGGAAAAAATTAAGAGACTATAATATGTGCTTGTCACACAAGAAAAAAACTAATCATAATGTGCTTGTCACACAGGTGATCATTTTATATTACAAATTAGTACTGTTCCCATGTCCTTGTTTTCTATATGTTTCCCTATCATAAAGTGTGTGTGTGTGTATTTCCCCATTATCTTCTAATAAAGTAAGTGTAAATTCTCTCCATATGAAGATTAAAGGTAGAGTAAGTAGTGCAATTAATTATGCAGAACATCTGCTCGGTGTGCAACCACTCTGTCCTGGACACCAAGAGTCCCCCTCACAGGCTACAAAATCCCTCTAGGCCGCAGTACTCTCTGTTAACAAGTACAGGGTAGACCTGTTTTGAATTGGCAGTCACGTTGGAATGAGCAAGGGGGAACTATCACTGAGAATCTCCTGTGTTTCCTTTAACCTGAGGGATGTTAGAGATGGACGAAATATGGTCTCCGAACCTAAAGAGTAAATAATCCAGTTCAGGGGTGGGAAAGCTTTTTTTCTGTAAAGGGCCAGACAGTAAATATTTGAGGCTTTGCGGCCCATACAGTCTCTGTTTCTAACTACTCAACGCTGAAGTCCTAATGCGAAAGCAGTCATGAACAATACATAAATAAGGGTGGCTGTGTTCCAACGTATATTTATTTATGGAAACTGAAATTTGAATTTCATGTAATTTTCATGTACTGTGATATATTTATTTTTCTTCCTTTGGCTGTTTTCAATGACTTTAAAATCATTTTGTAGCCTGTGGGCCTACAAAAGACAGGTAGTAGGCCTCATTTGGCCTGCTGTCCAACGTTTGTCAACCCCTGATCTAGTTTAAAAAATGAGAAAATACTTAGGAAATATTTTGTGACTTGCACATGAAATCGGGTGGTATGTTTTACGGCATAAACTTTATGTGATTTCAATGGCCTCATGCTCTTAATGTGAATATTAATTATTTTATAAGAGTGTCAAAATGGGGTGTAATGGACTCTTCTACCCCCACCCCTTAGAAGATAACTGTGTGATTAGTTAGGACTATCATTAGATCTTTACTCCTGTGTTCATACCAAGCTAGTCTCTCACTCCCAGCTTGGATAGTTGGGTTTACTGCATGCTATGGGAACCTGGAAAATGGCAATTCTCAGAGTCAATTTCTTTCTGGCAATCATTCAAGAATCCCAAGTGTAAGCCATTTCTTGTCCCAAGGGAGGAGGAACCAAGTATTCAAACCTAGAGAGCAAGAGTAGTGGGTGAAGTACAGTTCTCACTGTTGAGGAGATAAATCTCTGAACCCATAGCCCATCTGATAGGTGAGATGCCAAAAAATCTCTATGGGTAACAGCAATTGTGAAAGACATCCATAACCACTGTCTGAGACACCTTCCTACTTTCATTCATCTGGCTTGCCAAGACCTCACAATGCTGGTGTTGAGGCACATGGCATCATAAGTGGTACAAATGTTTAGACAAGTGGACACCACCATGAGGCCATGAAAGGCAGCAATTAAATCAGATTGGGATCATTTCTAGTAGAAAGTGTACCTGGGTTAAAGGAATGTCCAAGTAGGTAGATTTATACAATAATTGAGAAACTCCACAAACCTGGTCTATTTTAGAGCCTAAAAATACTTTAAACTGCTAGAGCAGAAGTGTTTGACTTTTATTAATGAAAAGTGACATTCATTCACAGAAATTAGAAGTTACTTTTACGCAAGAAAAGTCCTATATTTGAAAGTATTATCAATTTTAAAGTTATAACAGCTCTGGAGCATTAATTCATTTTCTAGACTAGGAAGTCTTTCTCAGTTTTCCATCTCCTATGAAATGAATGTCTGCTAAATTCACTGCTCTAATTTATAATGCTATACAAAGGTTGCATTCCATCTACAATCTTTAACAATAGACTGAAATTCTAGAGTTTAAAAATCAGTTCAGTAAATAAACGACTGTGTGAAGTGTACCTATGTTACAGGAATATTTACTGAAACTCTTTAATTCATATTTATCCTCACATGCCATACAATAAATGGTGTCATTTAATATTTCATCTCTTTAAGTTTTCTATACTTTTAAAGAAAATGATGTTATACTTAATTGTGTAAACTAACTCAGATCTTCTTTGGAAATAAACAAAAAGTATACTAATACAAATAAGAATATAAATTTAATTTTGTTCTTCCATGCCTCTGATCTATAATGCCAGATATGAATATATAGGGAAAGACACATATCCTATAACAATGGTAAGGTAATCATTCCAAAAACCAAAGTTAAAATGCACATGAATTTCCTGTTTAACAAATTTGCAGGCAAAACCCTTTTTCTACCCAAATGTCTTGTGTTTGAATATAAGTTTTCTTTTCATCCCTGTACCGTAATTGCCTTTGCACACAGCAGAATGGCTAATGCCATCACTTGTTTTACATTTGTTTTGCTTCCTGCTGTTGAATGAACAATCAGTGTTTACAGATTAGCAGCAGTTGTAGTCTTCTGACTTTTACTCCTTTCAAACTGGCGAATGAGAAGCATTTTATATTTGTTGCTCTGGCATTTTTGGAGTAGCTAGGACATTCACAGTGCAAACCACTGTTATTCATACTGTTATAATTCCTTTGCAGTTAAGTCATTACGAGCAATCATAGCAGGCTTGTAGTACAATACCTTATATGGGAATGTCATGTGAGATGCCCAGAGCTACACAAAAAATAAAGGCCAACTTGTCTGGCTGAGGAGGGATTTATTACGAGCCCCCTGGCAGAGGGATCTTTTTGGAAAGTATTATATGCTTCTGCGGGGCGGATCATATGAACCTGAAATGCAGCAGGTGTCCTGAGCCTCAAAGGAAAGGTGCCATGAGCATCAAACCACAGAGCATTTCTTTTAGAATTTATCACAATCCCAGTTGCGTTTCCTCTATACACAAAACTTTAACAGAAATTACTTCGATAATTAAAATATTAACCAAAATAGCACAGATCAGTAAAACCACAAAGACACTGTGGGACATTTAGTTAGCCCCACTTCCCTGCTTAGAAACAAACTGGAAAGACAAGTTCACTTTCTTGTCTTGGACCTATCTCTCTGAGTGCCTGTAATCTGCTCTGAGATACTTAGAATTATTCCAAAGTACACGTGGAATGAGGGCCTGAAGTTATCAATCCCGAGAGTCTGAGGAATTTAATTTATGCTACCCTGGGGCAATTTAGCACCTGGCCCTGCCTCAGACATAAACCCCATGTCAAGAGAGAATTTGGAATTTTTAAAGAAGTAGTCCCAGTAAGGAAAACACTATAGGGAAAGACAGCAAATGCGGAAGTTCTAAAACTATTTCTTGAACCATCTAATGAAGTCACTTACCTTTTTCTGTGTGTGTGTGTGTGTGTGTGTTACTGTTTTAATTAAAATGAAAATAATAATACCCTATCCAAGTGTGTGCTAAGATAATAAATTATTAAAAACTAGCATTTGTATAGCATCTTATTGCTAACAAATCTAACAGTACATTTGACCCTCACACCTACATGATGAGATATGGTGAGAATGGATATAAGTGAGAAAACAAAGCATGAGAGATTTAATGAATTGGTTAATTCCAAGAAAAATATATTACTAAATAGTCGCTATTTCTTTCTTTCTTTTTTTTTCTTTTCCTTCTTTTTTTTTTTTTTAGATTTTCTTTTTAAATAATCCCTACACCCAACATGGGGTTTGAACTCATAACCTTGAGATCAAGAGTCATATGCAACACCGAGTGAGCCAGCCAGGCATCCCAATCCCTACTCTTTTTAATACACTTACCGTACAATATGAAATATTTAAATTATTTCAGATAGGAAACGGCTTGTCTCAGTGCAATGTGAGAGGTCTAAATGCAAAATAACATTTTCTGAATGCTCCTTAATTGCACGAATTGGCAAGGATTTCAGAGTGCATCCTCCAAACTGCTGGTTCTACAAAACGAACCAGCAAATTCTGTAGACTTTTTGCAGAACTGAAAGGCAACAGGTAACTTCTACACCCTGTGGTAGATGCCAGATTTTTGACTCAGATCATGTTAAAATCTCTGAATTAACTGAATAAACATGAAAGTAAACACCCAATAATGTTGACAAGAATTGAAGTAAAGATCCCAACTACAATAAATTGTAAGCACAGTGTAATATGTTTTAATATTCTGCTGCATTTCTGCTCTGCGGTACACAAAATAATGACCTCTCAAAGATGTCCATACCCCAATCCCCAGAACCTGTGAATGTTACTTTACATAGCAAGAGGGACTTTACGTATGCTATTAAGATTAAAGATCTTGAGATGGGAACATCATCCTGAATCATCCTGGTTGGCCCAATCTAATCATGGGTACGTAAAAGCTTTCCAAGCTGGGTCAAAGATAGAGATGTGAAAATGAAAGAAGGGACAGAGAGATAAAGTTCCTAGCTTTTAAAATGGAGGAAGGGGGCCATGAGCTAAGGAACACAGGTGAGCTATAGAAGCTGGAAAAGAGAAGGAAATGGATTTTCCCCTAGAGTTTCTAGAAAGAACACAGCCTGCTCACCTCTTGATTTTAGCACAGTGAAAAACCTATGTTGAACTTCTGAGCGACAAAACTAAAAGGTTTTGTTTTAGTTCACTACATTTATCGGAATTGGTTACAGCAGCAATAACAACATTTAATATATGCTCTATTTCTAAACCTTGACTTTACTGGTTTAAATCTATGTGATGTTCCAAGTTACATTTTGTTGCTTTGAGCAGCATTCACACATTTGCATCAGAAAAATAATATAAGAAGTACATGGTAGACATGTAGAAAAATATCACAATAGGGCTGTAAACACTTACCATTGATTTAAACTGACTTTATCCTTTTAATTGTTTTTTGACTGATTTTTTTTATGCCATCTTTGCTGAAGTTGTCCTTTCATGGGTGATTTTTATATCATGTCTTTTCTAAACCTGAAAAAATTAATTAAATGAGTGTTTTATTCATTTGATCACTACCATTGGGTTGACGATTAATTTTTTTCATTGAAATGGATGAATATATTTTTTGAACAAGCAATGATTTTGATGTGTAAGTGTACTAATTCTATAGAAGTACCAAGGTTGATTATCTCTCACAATAACATGATATAAAGACATGTGGAATAGTATAGTTGGCTACTTGGTCACTTTATTTGAGTTAAATCTGCCTTCTCTAGTATAATGGACTGCTGGTTTTAAATTCTACAAAAGCAGTGCCTCTCGTGTGAGGATTTTGATAAAGATTTACCTGTCATCTGGCTTTTCTGTCTGAGTTTTTGATGGATTATACTTGCATAACACTTGAGAAGTATATTGAAGATCACCAATGAAATGGGAGGCCATGGTTACATTTATAGTTAATGTTGTGTGTCGCATTTATGGAGGATTTTCTATCTTCACATGTGGTTGACTTGGCTGGCTCACTGGTTATATATAGTTCTTGATCCATTTCAATCCTGTTTCAACACTGTAATGAAGTGAACTTAAATATTTTATATGCCACATTTTCAGTAATACATACAAACACATTAAAGGATTTGTTCCAGGACATCGAAATACCACTCATATTCCTTTTGCTTACTCCTTACACTGATGAAATTCAAAAATGTGTGGAACAATCAACTTCTCCTGGCAAATTTATATGGATTTAGAAAACTATCATTTAATAAATTATTCTTTTTTTCAAACTAGAAATTCTATGGTATGGCCATAGCCTCAATTTAGAGATAGTTCAGTTATTCCTTTTGTGTTTTAAAAACTAAAAAAAAAAAAAAAAATTATTTGCAGTTCACCTAAAGTGCTCCTACTTTGGGGAATTATTTCATGGTAAGTAAATTAACAAGGATATTCATTTATAAATTAGGATGTCAATGAATTAATGGACACTGAGAAATGTGCCACCTTCTAATCTGAAATAATGAAATTGACTAGTTAGAAAAGCCTATCTCTAAAAGATGAAGGGCTTGGAAGAGAAAGCAAATGAATATGAGAAGGATGTTTTAGTGAACACAGTTGAGTCTTTTTTCACTGACAAGACCCCTTGAGGTTTTCTTGCCCTAATCTCATACATAGAGAAAATCATGGTCCAAAGATGTTGAACCTAGAGTATCCAGAAATCCTGGGTAAACAATGTTGGCATTAAATATTTGTGGTGGCTGGCTTTTTACAAATAACCAAGTGAATAATACATTCAGAGTTAATCAAGAGTTGAATGAGAATGAACCATTATAAGAGCTTGACATTGAAACTGATTTAAATGACTTCTAATGGGCAATTCACTGAGCAAAGCATGCATTTAGTATACTTTTTAAAGATGCTTTCTCAGAGGAAAATTTATTAAAATCTATATTGATGATCATGATAATGATATAAGTAATTAGAAACATTTATATTTGTATATTGAATTGTCCAGGATCACATACCAGTTAATCTAAATCTGTTTCTGTTGCTCTCTCAGCTACAATAAAACAAAATTAGACTATTTTATCTTACTATCTAGTATCAGTACACTTGATAGCTTGGCATGTCTATTTCTACCATGAGAATATTCCAAAGGTAGATCAAAATACTTTCTTGAACTACATTGTGTAAACTTAACTCTGGTTATTTTTTTACGTTCTAGATTCCAAGAATATGTACTTATATTGCAATACTAACTTTTAAATGTAATGTGTTACAAGTAATTAGTTCACAGCTTACCTCGTATTAGTTTTATTTTATTCTTGCTGTTGTCAGATTTCAAAGAAAGCATAACCAGTTTTCTCAATCTATTGTCTATTATGCCCCCTTGAGATTATAAAATGCTCATGCTCCTACTGCCTTCAAAGACAGTGGTAGGCCAAATTCCATCTCCACTCCCTGTATTTTTTTTTTTAAGTTAGCTCTACGTCCAACACAGGGCTCAAACTCACAACCCCAAAATCAAGAGTTGCATGCTCTACTGAGACAGCCAGACAACCCTCCACTCCCCTGCTTTTATTCATCACTAAATATGCTCCCAACTGCCACAGAGCTATTTTCAAGCTTTAATTTTTCCATAGTTGAATTTCCAAAATAAATATTTTGTAAATATAAAATTACAATATTAAACCACACATATATATGCTGTTTGTAATCCCTTGATGGAATTTGTAAAGTGGTCTACTCCTACCAGCACTAACATTTGCCACTATTAATGGTAGCTAACTCACATTCCTCATGCTCTTACCCTGTGCAAATTATGTATAAACTTTGCATGTATCTGTTCATCTGTTTTGTAGATAAAGACTAAAACGTTTAGAGTGTTAAGTATCGTACCCAAGAGTCAACTTGGAACTCAGGGGGCCATATTCCAGTTTGGGGCTCTAATGTTTATTACCACCCTAAGATAATCCTGCAAACAATACAAAGTGGCTCTCCATGTCCCTCAGAGATGGCCTATCCATGTACACTGATCTTCAATATCCTCTGCAATCTGGCCCTTTTACTATTCTGGCCTCATACCTTACTATGCCCTAACCATGTTCCCTTGTTCACTACATTCCAGTCATGCTGGCCTTCATGCTGTTCCTTGAACACAATAGGCATTATCCTGCCTTTTTACTGGTTGTCCTTTCTACTTGGAATACACTTTCCACAGATACTAACGTGGTGAATGCCCTTAGCCTCTCCTCTAAATCTGTGATCAAATATAACCTTCTTTGTGATGCTAAAAAAATATTATTTAAAATTGCAAACTTCCCCTACCACCTCCAAGTCCACCACCCCGCAGGTCTCCCCATACCCCCTCCCTTATTCTTTTTCATTCCTAGCACTTATCACTATAAAATTTTTAAAATTTACTTTCTAAAATCCACATTGCTAGGGTTAGTATCCAAAATATATAAAGAACTTACACAACTCAACACCAAAAACACAAATAGTTCAATTTAAAAATGGGCAGAAGACACGAACAGACATTTCTCCAAAGAAGACATACAGATGGTCAACAGACACATGAAAAGATGCTTGACATTATTCATCACCAGGGAAATGCAAATCAAAATAACAATGATATCACCTCACACCTGTCAGAATGGCTAAAATCAAAAACTCAAGAAACAAGTGTTTCCAAGGATGTGGAGAAAAAGGAACCCTCATACACTGTTGGTGGGAATGCAAACTGATGTGGAAAACAGTATGGAGGTTCTTCAAAAAACTGAAAATAGAACTACCCTACAATCCAATAATTACACTACTGGGTATTTACACAAAGAATAGGAAAACATTAATTTGAAGGGATATATACACCCCTATGCTTATTGCAGCATTATTTGTAAGGGCCAAACTATGGCAGGAGCCCAAATATCCACTGATAGATGAATGGATAAAGATGCAGGGTGTGTGTATGTGTCTCTGTGTATGAGTATACATATATGTGCAATATCATTCAGCCATAAAAAAAGAGTGAAATCTTACCATTTGCAACAATATGGATGGATCTAGAGAGTATAATGCTAAGCGAAATAAGTCAGTCAGAGAAAGACAATTATTTATGATTTCACTCATATGTGGAATTTAAGAAACAAAACAAATGAACAAAGGAAAAAAAAGGGAGGCCAGAGACATATGGGTGGTTCAGTTGGTTAAGCATCTGCCTTGGGCTCAAGTCATGATCTCAGGGTCCTGGGATCGAGGCCCGTGTCAGGCTCCCTGCTCAGGGGGGAGTCTGCTTCTCCCTCTCCCTCTGTCCCTGCCCCCTGCTCATGCTATCTCTCTCTTTCTCTCTCTTTCTCAAATAAATAAATAAAATCTTAAAAAAAAAAAAAG
The DNA here is from genome assembly GCF_964656455.1 of Halichoerus grypus. NCBI lineage: Eukaryota > Metazoa > Chordata > Mammalia > Carnivora > Phocidae > Halichoerus > Halichoerus grypus. Next base: position 39,203,562 of record NC_135712.1, read on the forward strand.
GACAAACCAAAAAAACAGACTCTTAACTATAAAGAACAAACAGATGTTACCAGAGGGGAGGTGAGTGGGGGAATGGGTTAAATAGGTGATGGGGATTAGGAGTGCACTTGTCTTAATGAGCACTGAGTAATGTACAGAATTATTGGATCATTATATTGTACACCTAAAACTAATATAGCACTGTATGTTAACTATCCTGGAATTAAAATAAATTTAAATAATAAAATAAACACCCCCTCCCCCCCAAAAAAAACCCACATGCTCTACTAGGTTGTGAAGTCCACAAGGTCAACTTTCTGGTGTTTTTTTTTTTTTTTTGGAAGGCAATCTATTTTGTTCACTTATATATACCAGATGCCTAAGGTACATAATGAGCACTCAATAAATGTTTGTTGAATGAACAAGTAAATGAATAATGATCTCTGCCTCTTTGCTCCACATACTTTATTTCCACTAATATAATCAAAAGCTGTACAGCATTGATTTATACTATGTTTTCTAATGTTTCCATGAAAGATTTTCACAGATTCATTTTTATCATCATTTCATCATTTAGGAATCATTAGATACAGTGATATCTAATTTTTTTTTTAAGATTTTTGTTTATTTATTTGTCAGAGAGCAAGAGAGAGAGAGCACAAGCAGGGAGAACAGCAGAGGCAGAGGGAGAAGCAGGCTCCCCACTGAGCAGGGTGGCAGATACGGGACTCAATCTCAGGACCCTGAGATCATGACTTGAGCCAAAGGCAGATGCTTAACTGACTGAGCCACCCAGGTGTCCCTAATATCATTTAAGTTTATGCTGAAAGTAAGAATGGTAATTGGAGTTTCTGCATTAATCTTCTGTGAGCCAGGATATTGTAAATTTTGCCTTGTCTTTTTTTTAAGTCAAATGTCATTTATATAAGGAGGATTAAAACAGAATTTATAGATTGTACCAATATTATGGAAAACAAACTTGCTTGCACTCCTCTACAGTCACAGATCGAATCTAACCATAGTCAGTTGTTCACATAGTGTATGCGACAACTTCAAGAGGAATCTGCCAAAAGTGTTAAAAGAATCCTGCAAAAAATTCAATACTATAGTAAATCATATAAGGAGAGTGTAGAATGGACTATGCTTATCCATCACAAATAAACTCAAAGCTTCCATTTTTCTAAAGATAGCAACCATTTCCCATGTGAACTGTAGTATTTTAGTATAAGGTTATTTGGGACCATGTAGAGTTTATATTACCTACTGACACCAAAAAATATGATATACTTCTCTGAATCCCATTTAACTCACGTTAGTAAATCATTGGAAGGTTTTGTTTTTGTTTTATTTTAAGTAATCTCTACACCCAACATGGGGCTTGAACCTACAACCCTGAGATCAGGAGTCACATGCTCTACCAGCTGAGCCAGCCAGGCTCCATCATTTGAGATCATACTGCCATGTAGAGAATCCCTTTTAATTCTGAGTACCATTAGTTCCTATCAGGGTTGTTATTTTTTCTGAGTTGAGTTCATTCATATTTTTTAAGATTGCTTTCATTACTTAGTATTGCATTTCTTATAATGGTAATAGACATTTATTAGTTTTTTCATCATCCAGCTTCTGACCCATTTTTAAGAGTGGGATATTGAGTCCCCACACTCAAATTTGAAGATGTTAAAAAAATGGTCATTTGACTCTCCTGGTGTGAAGATACAGGCACATGATCTAGATTTTACCCAGAAATCTCTATCCCAGACTGTGACCGTGAAGCAATGACAAGGATATTCAGGTGTCACATAGAATCCTGCTTGGTGAAGAGAAGCAGAGTTGGCAGGAGCAGTAGCTACATTGATTCCAAAAGCAGTAATAGTAACAGAGGAAGCACCAGAGTCTGGAGTTGGTAAGGGAAGCAATGTTTGAGTGTCCAGAGCCTGGTGGCAGTGACAGGCATTATCAACAATCTCTGAATGATGGGTGGATAACCTTCAGCCTTGTTCTCTGACCTTCACCAAACTTTTTGGAGCCACTCCATGCCCTCTCAATAGCTTGTTTTTGTTTTTTTAGTTTAAATCAAGTAGAATCAGTTTCTGTTTTTTGATTCTAAAAATCTAGTCTGCTATACTAATAAATGTGCATTTTAAGTATAATCATTAATATTTAACAGTGATTGATTCATGTGTCTATGTACTAAAATGTTTATAAGCTGTATTTATGTCCTCCCTAAGATTATAAGCACATTTTATCCAATGATTTTGTTATTTACTTAATATTTAGACATAACTTGGTAAAATTAACTGAGTAAAGCAATGTACAAAAGATGTAATGTGTGATTAACAGTCTTAATGTATCATCAATATTACTATGGAGCAAACCCAATCTTCATACACTTTTATAAACACACAAATGTGTTGGGAAATCAGAATTTAATTCTCAAAAGTGTGATCACTCTTTAATGGTGTCGACAGCTAATTTTTATTGTCTTCAAATATCAAGTCTTCGAAATAATGGAGAGAGAATTCAACTGGGACTCAGGAAATATTATTTTCAATATTATCACTGTTATCATTACCATAAACCAATATCCTCCTTTGAGGAAAAGACTTAGAATTATTAATGTATAAATTTCCCATGAAGTATCCATCAACAAATTGGTCTTGATTTACAGTGTTGAAACAGTTTCTAACTTAAAGTAAAAATATATGAAGCACATATTGTAAAATATTAATATTTGTCAATCTACTTTGTTGAGTGTTACATGGAAATCTGCTGTATTAATCTATAAATTTTGTTTGTAATAATTTATGTTGAAAATTTTAAAATATTTTAAAATTAATTGAATAAAAGAACTCATACAACTCAACACCAAAAAAAACAAATAATCCAATTAAAAACTGGGCAGAGGACCTAAATAGAGGCTTTTCCAAAGAAAACATGCAGATGGCCAATAGGCACATTTAAAAATGCTCAATATCACTCATCATCAGGGAAATGCAAATCAAAACTGCAATGGGATAACCCTTAACACCTGTCAGAACAGCTAGTATCAAAAACAAGAAATAACAAGTGGAGAAAAGGGAAGCCTCATGCACTGTTGGTGGAAATCTAAACTGGTACTACCACTATGGAAAACAGTATGGAGGTTTCTCAAAAAATTAAAAGCAGAAATACCATACAATGCCATAATTCTACTTCTGGGTAGTTACCCAGAGGGAAAAAATACTAATTTGAAATGATATATGCACCCCTATGTTCAATGCAACATTATTTGCAATAGCCAACAAATGGAAACAACCTAAGTGTCCATCAATAGATGAATGGATATAGATATGGTATATAGGGGTGCCTGAGTGGCTCAGTTGGTTAAGTGTTTGCCTTTGGCTCTGGTCACGATCTCAGGGTCCTGGGATGGAGCCCCATGTCAGGACCCCTGCTCAGCGGGGAGTCTGCTCCTCCCTCTGCTTCTGCCCCCGCCCCCCGCTCATGCGTGTGCATGCATGCTCTCTCTCTCTCTCAAATAAATAAATAAAATCTTTAAAAAAAAAGAAGATGTGGTATATACAATGAAATTATTACTCAGCCATAAAAAAGAATGAATTTTTGCCTTTCACAACAACATTGATGGACCTAGAGGGCATTTTGCTAAGTGAAAGAAGTCAGAAAGAGAAAGACAAATGCCATATGATTTCATTTCTATGTAGACTCTAGAAAACAAATGAACAAGCAAAAACCAGAAATAGACTCATAAATACAGAGAAGAAACAGGTGATTGCTGGGGGGAAGGGATAGGAAGATAGGATAAACTTCTAGTTATCAAATAAATCATGAGGCTGAAAAAGATAGCATAGGAAATACAGTCAATAGTACTGTAAGAGCTTTATATGGTGATAGATGATAATTATACTTCTCATGGTGAGCATTTTGTAATATATATAATTGTCAAATCACTATGTTATACACCTGAAACAAATATAATATTGTATGTTAATTACACATCGATAAAAAAAGATGACTTCGTTTCTGACAGGAAAAAATTATTTGTAATATTTCATATTAATAAATAAAATATTTTAAAATTAATTCAAGAGAATGTCATTTATTTTCCATGATAATGTTAATTGTGCAATGAGAGTCAATACACAGGACCAAGAATCACACATTGTTAAACAGATTTCTTTTGAATTTCTTACATTTTGTAATTCAATCCATTCTGTGGAAACATTACATCAGAAGCTATATAATAGACATGAGTTACAGGTAAAGAGACAGATGTGGATCTAGATATAGGTATATATATGGTTTTTTATCTATACACATTTAAGTTACTTTCACTTAGGCTATTAAGATTGTCATTGCTAATAGTGCCTATGAAAAATATGTTGGAAGTAGTATGTAATCGCTGAGATTCAGATTTTCCTGGGGGTTTGTTCAGGGTAAAATCTGTGATTTACTTTGGTTCTATAAAAAGCTTCTTCAAATTGCGATTTCTTTTTCTTTTTCTTTCTTTTTTTTTTTTTTTTGAAGAGTTAGAGGACTTTCCCCTCAGCTTTATTGAAATACAATGTACATATACAATTGTTTAAGTTTAAAATGTGTAATATGATGATTTGATATACATATACATTGTGAAATCATTACCACAATAAGGTTAGTTAACACATCCATCAATTCATATTGTTACCAATTTTTTTTTTTTAATTGTGGTGAAAACATTTAAATCTACTCTACTGGCAACTTTCAAGTATATAGCAAAGTATTATAAACTATAGTCACCATGCTATACATTAGATCCTTATAATTTATCTTAAAACTGGAAGTTTGTATGCTTTGACCATCTTCATCAATTTTCCCCACTCCCCTGTCCCTGGCAATCACCAATCTACTTTCTGTTTCTTTTATTTATCTTTATTTTTATTTATTTTTTTTTTTTGGAAGACAGGAATTTATTTTTTTATTTTTTATTTTTTCCAGCTCCATTTTATTTTATTATTATTATTTTTTTAATTTTATTTTATTATGTTAATCACCATACATTACATCATTAGTTTTTGATGTAGTGTTCCATGATTCATTGTTTGCGTATAACACCCAGTGCTCCGTTCAATACGTGCGGGCTAACCCAAACCCCCATCCCCCTCCCCCCATGGTTTATCTCCCCCTCCAATTATCTTTATTTTTAATCTTTAAATGTTAAAATTTTGTAACACTTTTTTCACCTTGTAGTTAAATTAGAGAAAAATTGATATCAAAAGATGAATATAGGTGCATTATCCTTTTTGACTGATTTTTTTCTGCATCAGCCTCCACTTTATTATTAATCTATTTTCCAAAAGCAGAAGCTGATAATTTCCCCACATTGTGCCATGACTTTATGTCACAGAGACAGTCTAATCAGGTATAAAATGGAATCTAATATAATTTCATTTGACTAAGCTCAAGTAAAATTGGCCTCTGAGCAAAGAAGAAGTTATAAATTAAACTGTTGAATCACATAGAATTACCCACACAAAGGATACTTAAATGGTGGGAGAAACACATTTTCCCAATATAAATGAAGACTACTGAATTGTGGTTTTATTCAGAGTCTGATGTAAAAAATGATATAAAATGTTATTGTCGGAGCACCTGGGTGGGTCGGTGTGTTGAGTGCTGGAATCTTGATTTCAGCTCAGGTCATGATTTTGGGGTTGTGATGGAGCTCCGAGATGGGCTCACTGCTCAGTGGGGAGTCTGCTCCTTTCCCTCTCCCTCTAGCCCTCCCCCTGCTCACACACACCCTCTCTCAAATAAATAAATTAAAAAAAGAAAGAAAGAAAAAAAGAAGTGTTACTGTGTATATTCAAAGTTTGTTCAACAATGTAAAAATATTTTTCTGGTAAGTATGGAAACATTTCTCTTATTTAGTACTATTACAATCCATCAATCTAGCATGATTCCTTATAAAATTTGAATCATGCCAGGACCTCTGCCTGTAGACTTCTTTCATTGCAAACTAGTGCATCTGATTTTCTTTGGTTAAGTTGTATGGCTAGGATGAGAACCAAAGTGCCTACTTAGAAATAACTCATAGGAAACTGCTGAGATGGTAAGTGTGCCTCTCATATATGTCTACTTGGCATGTTACATATCACGTATGGGTACCCCATATGTGATCGTATGTGACACATTACAATATTACTTCTCTTGAGAAAGTTAAATCCTCTACTAGATAGGTAGCATAAATCACATGTTGACTCTCATCAAAGACTGTCAACCCCAAATATCAATTCAGGAACTTTAAAACAATTTTTTGAAATGTTTTCACTGAAACCGAACTCATGCGATTAATTTTTAAGGAGGTGGTATTTTAATAAGATACTGACCTCACACCCTGGCAAAGATTTATGGTTCTGTTAGAATTGTCTATTATTGGTTTTTGATCTTCTACATTCAATATTTATGTGACTCAAAAAAGCATCTTGTTATTCTTGTTTTAACAGAGTTAAGGTTACAGGTTTCAGTTTCTCTATGATAAAAAATGGCATTAACTTATATTTTTATACACTAGTCTGAAAAAAATAATCAGCACTAAAATTGTAGTCAAATAGATTTATTTGAAGGATTAAAGGATTGATTGGTTATATCATTGAATTCAACTGTTTGTTTTTAAAAGTGCAGCGGTAATTTTAAGTGAAATTGATGTGTCCTACTGGAGCCAAGATCTAATCTCGTAATAGAAGCATTTTATTTCTGTGTTTTAAAAAAAACTTTGATGAGGCAAAAATAAAGAAAACCTATAATCACTTCCACTATATTATATGCTTTGCATTGTTTTATTTTTTGTGAGTATTCTAGACATACATTTTATTATACAATATCATGGGTTAACATATTTTTAGTAACATCATCAGTATAAAAAACTATTTGAACATGTAATAGACTTATTCCACCAATTTTCTCTAACACCCTGAAGACAACAGAAGATTTTATGTTTGGATAAATAGTAGAAAAATTAGATTTATTAATGTATTTTTTATTTTTATTTTTTCAAGCTTTATTGAGATATAACTGACATATATCACTGTGTAATTTTAAAGCATACAACGCATTGATTTCATACACTTACAGGTTGCTAAATGATGCACACACCAGCATTAGTTAATGCCTCCACCATCTCACATGATTACCATTTCTTTTTGTGGTGAGAACATTTAAGATCTATTCTCTCAGCAACTTTCAAGTTTATAGTACAGTATTACTAAGTATAATCACCGTGTTGTATATTGTATCCCCAGAACTTATTTATCTTACAACTGGAATTGTGTACCCTTAGAACAACTCTTCTGGCAATCACCATTCTACTCTGCTTCCATGGTTCTAGGAGTCTGGCTTTTTTAGATTCCACATATAAGTAATATCACAGACTACTATAGTCCCCTCTTATCCACAGTTTCACTTTTCAAGGTTTTAGTTACCTGTGTTCACCCATGGTCTGGAAGCATATGATCCTCCTTCCTATGTGTGGTCAGAAGGTCAATAGTAACTTAATGCTAGGTCACAATGTCTATGTCATTCATCTCACTTCAACTCATCACACAAGCATTTTATCAGAAGAAGTGTGAATACTGTATGATATTCTGAGAGCGAGAGACCATTCATATAACTTTTGTTATAGTAAGTTGTGATAATTGATTATTATTAGCTGCTATTGTTAATCTCTGTGCCTAATTTATAAACTAAAATTTATCATAGGTATGCATGTGTAGGAAAGAACATAGTACATATAGGGTTCAGTACAATCAGCAGTTTCAGGCATCCACTGGAGTTCTTGAAACATATCCCCTGTGGGTAAGAGAAAGACTTCTGCACTTGTCTTTCTCTGCTTTATTTCACTTAGCATAATGCCCTCAAGGTCCTTCCATATTGTCCCAAGTGGCAGGATTTCCTTCTTTCTTGTGGTTAAATAATATTCCGTTTTCTTTATCCATTCATCTGTTGACAGATTATTTCCATAACTTGGCTATTATGCATAATGCCATAATTAACATGGGAGTACAGATATCTCTTTGACATCATAATTTTATTTCCTTTAGATATGTACCCAGCAGAGGGCTTGCTGAATCATATGGTAATCCTACTTTTAAGTTTTTGAGGAACCTCCATACTGTTTTCTATACTGACTGTACCAATTTACATTCCCCCCAAAGGTGCACAAGGGTTCCTTTTTCTCCACATTGTTGTCAACACTTTTCTCCCTTGTCTTTTTGACTAGAGCCATTCTAACAGGTGTGAAATGATATCTCATTGTGGTTTTGTTTCACATTTCCCTGATGATTGGTGATATTGAGCCTATTTGCATGTTCCTGTTGGTCATTTGTATATCTTCTTTGGAAAATGTTCCTCTGCCCATTTTTAAATCAGATTTTTTTTTGCTATTGAACTTATGAGTCCCTTATATATTTTGGATCTTAACCACTTATCAGATTATGAGTTACAAATGCTTTCTCCCATCCTATAGATTGCCATAATTATTAAGCCAAATTAAAGATACTTTTAACTCTTCATGTACCCTTAAGGTAATACTTCGTTTTTATCAGTTAGCTGATAAGACAAATCAGTGTTGAAAATACAGTAAATAATGGATAGTTAACTGTATTACATTTAATTTACATTGAATATTCCCATAGGATAGTTTCATACATGTCCATTTTGTCGCAGGATGCCCAAATAGTGCACATACACAGGGCAAACAACCATGCAGAATGAGGATATTTCACAGTCAAATATTTTGAGCTGCCTTTTTATGTTACTAAGCAAAACTCTTTAAATTATTTGACAATTTCTGATCAGCATGTTATATTGTGATCACTCAGATATTTTGTCCTCAAATTCAGAAAGTTGGTTAACTTTGTGGTTTAAGTTTCCTCAAATATAAATAATAAAGTTAGCATCATGGATCTTTAAGCTTCCTTCCATCTCCAAAACATTATAAATTAGCTGTAGAATTATGTTATGCTTCTCTTCTTTCCACCCAAAATTAAAATTAATTTTATGCATAGTGAAATATTGAATATTGAATAAAATTAATTTTATGCATAGTGAAATATGAATATTAGACGTGAATAGATAGGTAATATCAGCACGACAAAAATAATTTAGATATAAAATAAGCTAGTTCAATATTTTCTACTTTGTATCTATTACTTACAGATAAAATCTATCATCTTCTTATTGTAACATAACTAATTGGGATACTGTAAAACTATTCTCTGAAGAAATCAAACATGGTTGAAAGGATCAATGAATCAATGAATATTCCTTTGAAAGAAAGGAATATACATGTTTTCCTGTCACCTGTCACTAAAAAAAAAAAAAAAAGAAAGAAAGAAAGAAAGAAAGAAAGAAAGAAAGAAAGAAAGAAAGAAAAGTGCTCAATATTCTTATCTTGAAAAAATAAATTATATATTTTGTAATTTTTGCTTTAGCACAATGAACAAAATTGTCATTGATCTGGTCAAATCAATTTTTCATGATGACTATAGTAAATGGAATTTATATATTTGCCATATTTATTCAAAAGATGTATATATGTATTTGTATGTATTTGCTCATTTAGGGATAACAATTTTCGATAACACCCTAAAATCATAAAATAATTTCAATACATAAAATAAATGACTGAACTTCAAATAAGAATTTTGTGTATTTGGGAAATCCATTTTGTATTTTTTGTCTTCTTTTGCTTGTTTTCCTGACTAATTCAATTCTAATCCGCCAAAAAAAAAAAAAAAAATACGTTTAAGCAACAAAAAAATCATTTCAGTGATATATTCTACACTTGAGTACTGAGAATTTTTTGTTGCTTTCTACAGTGTTATTTTCTACAGTCAGTGCTATTCAAGGTTTTTAAAAATCTTCATTTCTGGGTATATACAGTATTGGCTGACTCAATTCATAAGCCCAAATTTAGCCTGAAATAATTAAATCAGCTTATACTAAGCTCATCACAAAGTTAATAGGTGATCAGATGACTTTTGTATTCGTATTCGCAGAGTAATGTAGCTCAAAAACATCTTCTAGTCTAAGAGTATTTTCAAACTAGTTAACATTTTGATTTATGACCTGATGATAGGTTTCTAACATTATATACTATATTTGGGATAGGGTAGGTCCCCCGGATCTTCATGTGCCAGTTCCCTGGGTCAGTTTGAAAAGATTCTTGGGACAGATCCTCAAAATGAGGCATAAGGGAGAATGTTAGTTATGCAAGGCATTCACAAATGTATGCAGCGCCACTCACTGACATCCACAAAGAGTCCATTTTATAAATTGTCAAAGAAGCCATTGTGACAGAGTGACACCAGAGAAGAGCTGTCAATTCTATTATTAAATTGACATTCCGCACATGCTGCTTTCAGATGGAGACCCTTAATGAACTTAGTCTCCTTCTTTTTTCCCCTGCACCATTTAGTGTCTTCTTTCTTATCTGCTCTTTAAGTAGACTTCAGTTTATACTGGTGTTGGATAAGTGAGCCCTATTATAGGCCAACTTTCTGGTTCATTGACAAAATACCTGGGAAAGAGTCTTCATGGCATCTCTGTTGCTCAAGGATACTACAATGATTGCTACAGAAACTATGACATCTCCCAGGGTATTGTCAATCAAGCATTTGAGGGTAAAAACAGGAACAACAACAACAAAGACTGTTTCAAGCAAGATAACAAATAGTACGGTAATCCTATTTGTGAAAAAGAAGAACAAGGCATTGTCTTAATCTGTAGAGCACGACACCCAGCACTTGGGTGTTTTTGACAATGTCCAGCAAAGAGCACATGCCTTAGCCAAAACTGAGGGTTTGATACAAGCTGGTTGCTAATTCTCTTGGGATCTCCATTATTCTCCTAGAGACTGGAGTCATGTGTGCTAAACAGGCATCCAGTGAGGAAAGGGCCCTACCATTCTCGTTCATTTGTTGAATGCCATTCTTATTGTTCTATGTCCCCGAGCTTGGATTTCCCAGGTAGCCAATCTTGCTATCCTGCCTGCTGTGAGTCTTCTATGAAGATGACAAACATGAAGAGATGGCTAACTTTTGTTCTCAGGGGTGTCTTGTTGTGGATATCCTGTGACTGACAGCTGTTGGGAAGCAGGACAAGGAGATTTTTACATCTGTTTACTGCCTTGAAGGTTCCCCATTCCTTCTCACATTGACTATTGTCATTCGAGGAAGAACAAGAATTCCTACCCTTCCAGTGCAGATGCCACAGAGCTATGGAGCTGTAGGGCTATGAAGGGGTCGTTATATGAGAAATAAGAAGTGGATTGGGGTCACTGGGAGTGGAACACTGTGATAGTCTATAAGTTAGAACATAAGCATTCCTAACATTAAGATATTTCGTCTTACATTATTCTTTATACGAAGCAAAAGGCTTAAATACTGTATATTTTCAATATTATATTGATAGAATGAAATCTAAATTGTTTTAATTGTGTCCCAACTGTTTTGCTTTAAACTTTTTGATTTCTTATCACAGCTAGTGTTTCTTATAGCTAAAAAACTGGCTGAGTGGAATTAAGATATCTCCGGCAGTAAATTGACAGATTTACTTAGAAGTTTTGCATTTTCAACAGTAATTATTTTCCTCTCGTTTTTTTTTTTAAACTTGTTTGTCGCCTAATTGTTGGGACTTTACATTCCATAATTAGTTGCTTGACTATCATCTATATTTTACTTCAAATATGATGGTGTTATATATATAACATATAACTTATATAAAACATCAGCACAGAAATTATATTACAGAACTTTCCTGAATGAAGAAACCAAACTGATGGAATTCCCGTGCCCATTATGTGGTCTAAAACTTTCTGAAAAATGTTTTACTGTGGCATATAATTTACTCAATGTAAGTGGTTTCTATAGAGCTATTGTAAAGCCTTTCTGTCACTTACTGGCTTTAGGATGATGGGATTTTAAGCCCTTTGATCCAGAGCCTATGTTTCACAGTCAAGACTAAGAGCCAAGACTAAAGCATAATTGAACTTCCTAACTTAAAAAAAAAGGATTGAGTTATGGATAGCCTGAGGGGAAAAAAATCGGTATGTCTTCAGACACAAAAATAAGTGCTAAGTGAATATGAAACCTTGAAATATACATGTCAGCTAAAAAACCAAGTCTCAAATTTAGTACATTTACCTATCTTTTTTCTAACTAGCTACATATGTTATTTATTTATATACATATATTAAATATATAAAACAAAACATTTTCTTTCATGTCATTTCACAGTAAAATTATCTAAAACACCTTATTCTGCTTTAGAACAAGAAAAACTTTGAATACTTTTATAAGGGAGGAAAAATTATTTTTCCTACTACCCTCCTGGGTTTTCTGGCTGTGGCTCTTTAAAATAGACTGTCAAAAGGTAGATTAACAAGGGAAAAACATACAAATGTATTTACTAGAAGTTTTGTGTGATACAGAGCCTTCATAAGGAAACAAAGACCTGAAGAAAAGGTTAAGTTTGAGTCTTTTCATACTAGTTTTGATGAAGAGTGAAAAATCATAGAAAAATATGATAAGACAAAGGTATGAACTAAGGGTAGTAAATGGGGAAACAACAACGCCTGTTCCTTCAGATTCCTTTTGGCATCCCTTCACCTTTAGAGATAAGGATGCTCCTTTCCTCCAGGTATAGGGAAGGAACATGAGGGTCTTATGACCTGCTTCAGGGGACAAGGGGGAGGTCAGAGAGTTTTCCCTGCACCTGCCGTCTCTCAAATTCCTCGAACTTAAAATATTCTATAGGACAAGTTGCTATATTTTGGAGTAGTGTGTTCTGAACCTCTTTCAACATAATAATTTTAAGTATTTTTAATTTTTTAAACAACTTTGATTTTTTTCTTCCTTTTTACCTCTCAATTCCACATGACTTGGAATAAAATATGTGATCGACATCAAGAAATACTACAAAAAATTCAACATGATTAGAGGGTCATCTTATTATATAAATATAATGATTTATGGAAAATCATTAGTAAGAATCTTATACTTTTTGTCTAAGTGAAATAAGAATCATTTCTAATGCTGTATGAGCTGTAACATTTTATGATCCTATCCTTAAAAGTGCAATGGATTTTTGACATAAGGAATCCAAAGTTGCTCATTTTAGAAAAAAAACACTTATAGATAAAGCATAAATTGAATGCAATTATAAAATTACCAGTCAGACACCAGAAACTTATAATTTTCAACATTTTGAATGTTTAATTTATACAAACCTTTTTTTCAATTATCTGTTTACTTAGCAAAAAATATAATGACATAGCGGTGGTGTATTACTGGGATATAGCAAAAAACAAACAAAATGGTCCCGACCTTCATGGAGCTTACATTGCAGCACAAGGAGATATTAATTAACTATTAATAAGTTGTATTTTTAGTTCATAATAGTAAGTAAAATACAGCATAAAAGGAGGCAGTTATTTCAAATAGGGTGATCAGGAAAGGCTGAGAAGCCTATTACCTTCTCTGAGAACGTAACATGAAAGAAACAAAGGAAGGAAGGAAGGAAGGAAGGAAGAAAGAAAGAAAGAAAGAGAAAAAGGAGACACAGAAGCAAGTAAGAGACTGAGTCATGTAGGCATTACGTAGAAGAGGTATCCAAGAGAGGGAAGAACATGTAAAAACCCCTGAGGCAAAAGTATATCTGGCTTATTTCCAGAGGAGCAAGGGTATGGCTGAAATAGCAAAAGCAAAGATAAGGAGCATAGAGAATAAGGTCAGAGATATAAAGAGGTCAGGTTACACAAGGGTTTGTGGAGCATTCTATAAACTTTAAACTTTACTCTTAGTGACACAGAAAGCCACTGGAAAGTTTTAGGCAGAAAAATGAAACAACCTAATATGTGTTTTTAAACCACTGATGTGTTGTGAACAAACTGGAGAGTTAGTACAAGGCCTGAAGCATGTAGACAAGTTAGACTTCTATAATACTGTAGACTAAGATGGTGATGGCTGGAGGTCATGGCAGTGAAAACGAAGAGAAAAACTTCAGTTCTGGATAGATTTTAAATGTAGAGCCAAGATGGTTTGCTAATAGATAGTACATGAAGTTTGAAGAGCCATGTTTTTCCCCCAAGATCTTTTACCTGAACAAGGATGGAATTGTCATCAGCTGAGACTGGGTGACTGTGTAAGGAGCAAGTTCAGTAGGTAAGATGAGGACATTGATTATAGACATATTATGGTTGAAATGCCTATTAGATGATTAGAGACATAAACAAATAACTATATGAAACATGTTAATGGGAAAAAGCTGGTCTAGGAAAACAAATTTGGGAGTTTACATGTCATATATACTATATAGTTGGTATATAAAGTCTGAAGACTGAATGAAATCATCTAGAGAAAAAAAAAACAATTGTATATAATATATAAAATCTGAAGACTGAACCCTGGGACATTTCAAAGCTCAGAAGCCAAGATATGAGGAACCAGCAAAGACTTAAAAGGTACAGACGGTATAGTAGAAGAAAAATTAGAAGAGTAGGTATCCTGGCAGCCAAGTCAAAATAATGAGTTTTTGAGGAAGGTGCTTAGAAATCTCAATAAAAGCACAATTCCATATGCGTTTCAAAGGGAGGGTAATAATTGGAATACTTTCAAAAGAAAATAGTGGGGAGGTGTCTGGCTGGCTCAATTGGTAGAGCATGTGACTCTCAATCTCGGGATTATGATTTTGAGCCCCATGTTGGGAGTAGAGTTTACTTAAAAAACAAAACAAAACAAAACAAAGAACAACAAAAAAAAAAGGAAAAATGTCATTGGCATTGGAGTGGTTTTGGACGTCCCCATTAAACAGTCATAGTAACTACAGTAGCAAGACTAAAGATCCACAGACAATGTTTACAATAAAACCTAGTAATAAATTCATTTGGAGAAAATCAAATAAAAAATAGAAATAATCCATATTATCACACCCTAGAAATAACTACTGCACAATATGCTTATTTCCTCTCTCCTTTCAAAATAAATAAACTCAACAATGTAGAGTTTCATCATTTCACTTTTAAAATTTAACTTTTTTTTTTTTTTAAAGATTTATTTATTTATTTGAGAGAGCGAGAATGAGAAAGAGTACATGAGAGGGGGGAGGGTCAGAGGGAGAAGCAGTCTCCTCGCTGAGCAGGGAGCCCGATGCGGAACTCGATCCCGGGACTCCAGGATCATGACCTGAGCCGAAGGCAGTTGCTTAACCAACTGAGCCACCCAGGCGCCCCTTAAAATTTAACTTTTAAATAAAATAAGATTTATTCTGAATATGGCATGCTGTAGGAATATAACGACTGGAATAATACAATATATTAAGTAAAAATGCTGACTGCAAAACACTGCAATCTTTATTTAGTAAACAACAAATATATATATAAGCTTTAAGAAGTACACTTGATGGGGCACCCGGGTGGCTCTGTTGGTTAAGCATCTGCCTTCGGCTCAGGTCATGATCCCAGGGTCCTGGGATCTAGCCCCGCATCAGGCTCGCTGCTCGGCATGAAGCCTGCTTCTCCCTCTTCCACTCCCCCTGCTTGTGTTCCTGCTCTCGCTATCTCTCTCTGTCAAAAAAAAAAAATCTTTAAAAAAAAAGAAGTACAGTTGATGTGGTGAGCACCAGGTGTTATATGGAAGTGCTGAATCACTATATTGTGCACCTGAAACTCATATTACACTGTATGTTAACTGGAATTAAAATTAACACTTTAAAAAAATAAAAATATATTTATAAACTAAAAATATAGTAAAAAGCTCAAATATTAGTAATACACTAAAAATATAAATAGATGGATATATGGATGGGGCTGGCGATGCAGAAAAGAATGTTAAAGCAGTTGGCTCGGAATGAGAGGATAGTGAGTAAATGTATTTTATTTTTTTTTTTTTTTTTTTTTTTTTTAAAGATTTTATTTATTTATTTGACAGAGAGAGACACAGCGAGAGAGGGAACACAAGCAGGGGGAGTGGGAGACGGAGAAGCAGGCTTCCTGCCGAGCAGGGAGCCCGATGTGGGGCTCGATCCCAGGACCCTGGGATCATGACCTGAGCCGAAGGCAGACGCTTAACGACTGAGCCACCCAGGCACCCGTGAGTAAATGTATTTTAATCTTGTTTACTTTTCTACATTTTCCAAATTTTCTATTATAAATATAGTTTTTTTCTAATTTAAAAAAAAGAATGTTAGAGGATTCCCATTGCTCTAAAATAAACTATCACTTTTTTCTCATGAGACCTACCCTCCAGGCTCCTTTCACACAACTTTGCTTTCTTGGCCCTCGAACACTGTCTGTGCTCCGGCTTTAATGAGCTATTTCTAACTTCCTGAACCAAGGATGCTGCTTGATGCCCCTGTGACGCTGCAGACACTAGTCTCTCAGAAATGGCCCTCTCTCCCTCATTTACCTGGTGAAATCATTTGGTGAGTCACTTTTCAAGACTCCTCTCAAATATTTCTTCCTCTGAGAAACATTCCGAGACAGAACTCTGACAATGTTTTTTCCTCTCTTCTTTGACTTGTTTCTTACTGTTCTAGAATTTGAAACAGCCCATTTCTACCCACTTCATGCCACCTGCATGTGTCAATCAAACTGGGAACATGAAAGAAGAGGAAAAAGCCCTCTTTATCAGGTTCATTGGGAAAAGTTGTTAGTGGTATCCATCATTACCCTCCTCTATTTCCTTTTCCTCGACTCTTCTCCTTGGAATGCATATGGCTGGCCAACACATAGAGACCTTTTTAAAACCATGATTTGAGTTTACTTGGTCTCTGCCAAAAGAATTAATTCCCACAAATTTCAAAAGTTAAGAGGCTAAGACTTAACATTACTTTCTTTACAAACTGCCAGGTAGTATGGGCAGTCTGGTTTCCTGACCAATTCTCATACCAGAAGCAAGAGGAGATTCACAAAAGTCAAGCTCCACCAAACTTGTTGTATCAAAAGTGGGATTTTACTCTCCTTTGGCTTATTAATGCCCAGGATGTCTCCTAAGAAGTATTTAATTTTATTTGTCCTACTCTTTTAGCTTGCTTTCAGAATCAGTATTTAGGTACATGTTCAGAGAAAATATTTTTGAGTTCAATTCTGACTCATTCACATTTAGGAGGTGGTTTTGCTGTTTTCTTATCATAGTATTTGCTCTGCAGTAATAAAGAGAGAGATAGATGAAGAAGAAAAAAGAAAATAAAAGCTTGCACTTGCTCTGCTTTCTCATGCCCCAAGGCCAGAGAAGCATAAACAAAACATAAAGGAGATGCCCTATACATGTGCATATACTTCTATGATAGCAGTTACCATTTTGCATTTTTGTAATTTATCTCATACATTTCTCCACTCTTGAGCTGAGATGCTTAGCACAGGTACTGTTGTCTTACTCATTTCTCTATTCTTAGTACCTAGAAAACTATTGTCATTAAGGAAGTGTTTAATAAAAAAAATTTTAATAAGTATATGAATACATGGATGAATATTGGAATATCAAGGGGTAGCTCCTATCTTTAGTGTAGCTAAAAGTGTAGCTCGAAATTATAGGACCTAAAACAAATATACAAATAACTATAAGGCAAAGAAAAAAAAATGATTAATAGCTACAGATAAAAGTACAGATTTATCTCACAAATTATTTTACTATATATTACCCTAATATTACAAGACAGACATCTTGATCTAAACCAAATCTCTATCATCCTTTGTTAAGTGGTAATACAATAACATGCATGAGATAGGAGATATAAGTGTAGAAAAGTAGGGATAGCCAGACCAAAAAAAAAAAAAAAAAAGGGAGGTGGGTCTTTGAAAAGTGAGAGATATGAGTTATTATTGAGGGTATATATTGGCACAGGCATTCTGGAAGTAACTGACAGTACTTAGTAAAATTACGTATAAGTATGCCCTTTGACCCAGGGATCCTGGTTCTGGATGCATGTCTCAGAGAAATTCTCACATGGCCTGTATGAGAGCAAGAGAGCAGATATTTACTGTGGCTTTCTTTGTAAGGGCAAGAAACCATAAGCAACTCAAAGAGTGGGTGAGTAAAATGCAGTGTACACATACTTGTGAAATATTACACACCAATTAGAAATAGTGAGATGTGCATGTAAAAAAATAGATGGTTCTTGGGGCACCTGGGTGGCTCAGTGGGTTAAGCATCTAACTCTTGATTTCAGCTCAGGTCATGATCTCAGGGTCGTGAAATCGAGCCCCACTCAGGAGAGGGAGAGAGAGCCTGCTTAAGATTCTCTCTCTCCCTCTCCTTCTGCCCCTCCCCTAACTCTGCCCCCGCCAAAGAAAAGACAGTTCCTAAAAGCAGCATTGAATTAAATAAAAAATAAAAAACAAACCAAAACGTATACCTCAATACCATATATGAAAATTTAAAACACATACACATTAATGCTACATATTTTATAAGGTTATATGAATATTTAAAGACATATCAAACACAATAGAATGGGGTTCAATTGATGGGAATGAAAGTAGAGCTCAGGAGTCAAGGGAAAATAGAACAAGTGCAGACAATAATGAGCAGTGTAAGTAACTCAATTTCTTGTGTATGAGAGATATTGGTTTTATCAGTGAGGAGAAGTAGCACAAGAAAATTTTAATAGACAATTTACAAATGAAATTTGAACAACCAAATGATATTTAAAATTATTGCAAATTTGAGATGAATTTTTAAAAATATACTTGTTTATGAAAATTTAACTTTACCTAACCATTCCTATAATCAGGTTAAAGAGATCACAAATCTCTTCTTTAGGATATTTACTTTTCCTCAGGTTTTATATTTTATGGTTTTGTGAAATCCCAACTATTGTTTGTTAAGCACTATTGATGTTGTGATAATGAACCAAATGCATGAGTAATATTTTAAAAGAGATCCAAAAATGGAAAATAGTGTGAAATTCTAAGATACTATTCTCTGGAAGTCATGTCTTGACAATTTACAAATCTATATTGAGAGAAGAAATAGACTATCTGTTGGGGAGAACATAAATGTGATAAAAAATCATAATATAGACTAAAAGTACAGCAAACAGCCTATATGGAGATAACCAACAACTCAAAATGTATAATTACTCAGGGTGTTGATATTTCACTACTTTAAAAAAGTTCTGGTCAAAGTAATATAGGATTATAGAAGAGATTAAACAGGAAAAATGCATATAACTAATTCCTAAGCACCTACTTATGATCAACAAGGGGATCTTTGTATGATTGAGTGATAAAATATTAAGTGTCTGTAGACTACGATGGAAAGAATATTGATTCAAAGAAGGTGCCTCAGTTATCTATGCAGCTCACTGACTCTGGGATTCTGGACATTTTATACATGTGATAATAGAGTTCTTATGATTAAATAAGTTAATATACACAAAGAACTTAGAATCCCTGGTACAAAGTAACACTATAGATGGTCATTATTCTATGAGCCTTTGTTTCCTCCTTTTTATTTTTATTTTTTTAAAGATTTTATTTATTTGACAGAGAGAGACACAGCTAGAGAGGGAACACAAGCAGGGGGAGCTGGAGAGGGAGAAGCAGGCTTCCTGCTGAGCAGGGAGTCCGATGCGGGGCTCGATCCCAGGACCCTGGGACCATGACCTGAGCCGAAGGCAGATGCTTAACGACTGAGCCACCCAGGCGCCCCTGTTTCCTCCTTTTTAATATGGGGATGATACCTTGTCAACCTTTTTTCTCAACTTTAGAACAGAATAATAATATCTAACTCACAAGATTGCCAGGAGACTAAAAATGTTTATTTAGGGTGGTCTGGGATGACTTCGTTAAGAGGATGATGTTTCAGCAGATATCCAAAAGTAGAGAAGAAAGCAGACCTGCCAATATCTTGCAGACTAATAGTGAAGATGGGAGGAGCCTCAAGTATATTAGTCCTGAAGCAGGAGTTTTCATGGTGTGTTACAGTGACAGCAAGGAGACCAGTGTCGCTACCGCGGAGAGAGTAAAGAGGAAATAGGATGAAATCACAAATGTTGGGCATCAGAAACTATAAGGCTTGATAGATCATTTCTCTGTCTGAGAAAGACAGAAAGCCCTTAGAGGGTTTTGAATAGAGCAGTGACATGACTTACTTGACTTTCAAAAGATGCATTCTGATGTCCATTTTGAGAATAAACCAAAAGGGGCCAAGCACTGAATTAGGGAAAATCATTAGTAGACTCAGTAATCAGCAAGAGATGAGGATAAAGATGGAGAGAAGCAGAAGGATTTTTTTTTTTTTAATGCACTGTGTGGAACAAGCAAGAAGACAGCTTCATTTTAAAAATGTGGAGTTGAGGAAATAATTCAGGCTGTAGAAATAAATATAAGAATCAAAAGTGGTCAGGAAATCTGAGACCTGAGCATTGTGTTATGTATAGCAATATGAATATCTTTGGAGACGCCTGACAAGAGAGAGTTTCAAGCAGAATGATGGGGTAACTGCTAATTAGACTCAATTAAGAATGGGAACAGGGGAATTAAAGAGAAATAGTACAGATAAATGTTTGAGGAGATTTGCCATAAGGAAAAGAGGTGGGTGTAGTAACAGTAAGAAAATAGAGGGTCGGGGCGCCTGGGTGGCTCAGTTGGTTAAGCGACTGCCTTCGGCTCAGGTCGTGATCCTGGAGACCCGGGATCGAGTCCGGCATCAGTCTCCCTGCTCAGCGGGGAGTCTGCTTCTCCCTCTGACCCTACCCCCTCTCATGCTCTCTCTCTCTCTCATTCTCTCTCTCTCAAATAAATAAATAAAATCTTTAAAAAAAAAAAAAAAAGAAAGAAAATAGAGGGTCAAAAAAAAGTGGGGTGCCTGGGTGGCTCAGTGCTTAAGCATCTGCCTTTGGCTCAGGGTCTTGGGATCGAGCCCTGCATCAAGCTCCCTGTTCGGTGGGAAGCCTGCTTCTCCCTCTCCCTACTCCCACTCCCCCTGCTTGTGTTCCCTCTCTCGCTGTGTCTCTCTCTGTCAAATAAATAAAATCTGTTTAATATTGAAAAAGTGTTTAATATTGATATATTTTTCCACATTGACAAGAATTTCTCAATAGGGAAAATTTGATCATCCTAAAGAGTTGGGAGAATTTCTGGCACTATAGTCACGGATAGGCAAGGAGGGCTGAAACGAAGTGCAATAGTGGAGAAGTTAGTCTAGAAAAGCATTACAGCTAGCTTATAGTTACAGGATGGAAGACAGAGTGTGTGGCACACACATGTGGTCACAGCTTGAGAAAAGCCGTTTTGATTGCAAATCAATTTTCCTAGAGGAATAGGAAGCAAGGTAATCATCTATGAGTGAGTTTGGTGTTGAAGAAGAGATTTAAGGAGAGAGAAATTTTAAAATACGAATGAAAAGTTGTTGGAAAATTAATGGACAAGGGAAACATATATGTACAAGTCATGAATTTTTAAAGCATGCCAGGCTGGTTTTTTCCTAGCCATATTCATTTGCAAAGGCAGAGTTGAATTCAGCCACCTCGGAAGTTTTTCCAGGAGAGCATCAAAAAACCAAAAAGGGACAAAGGAATTAAAAGAATTTGCAAAGAAGTGATCATAATAATGACTTTAGGATCTAGAGAGATAAGAAAGTGAGAACATGAAGGGGCCGAGGGTTAGTGAGAGGTTGGATAATAGATTGTAAGTCCCAATGAAGTTGAAGAATAATATGAATTGGGATATTATATGGAGTTGGCTAGAAAGACAGAAGCTAAGAGTTAGAGGGGCAGATGTTCAAAATTGAAATTCTGGGCAATCATAAAAAAACTAGTATATAATAATGTGAGTGAATGGCTGAGATAGAGTGGGGGACAAGACAATCTTGGCGAGAAAAAGTCCAGTAACAGAAAGGCTAGAATATTCAAAGTGCCATCAGCATAGGTATTAAAACTGCCAAGAATTAGGACACCCCTAATGCGGAAGTGACAAGAAATGAAGTCTTCAAAAAATAAAGGAAGTGACCAGAATGTGGCATTCGTGTTACGTTAGATTATGTTACAGGAATTTTTTTTTTTTTTTCAACTCACACGGTCACTGACATGGTACGTATGTGGCTGGCGGAAGAGAGGTGAAGGGCACCCTGTTCCACACCGTCATTCAGGCAGTCAGGCAGCCTGAGGCTCTCCATGTTGAGGCTGCAGCATACAGAGCACAGGGTTCTAAGTTTGCACGAAAGGGGAGAAGGGGAGAAAGAAAACTGAAGGAGTCCTCGACGGAGCTCACTGCCCTTTGGCATAGTCCCTAGGCCAGGACTAGTCACATGGCCTTGCCTAACTGAAAAGGGATAAGAAAAGTATGGGAACACACAGCTACTTCGTGGGCAACAAATGTCTGTCACCTGGTGTATGAAGATGACGGGTATAATGACAGGTGGTAGATGGTTTATTTCCCATAATGCTGCCAAAGTAATCTTTCTAACATGCAAATCTCACTACATATCCTTGGCCTACTGAGAATCCTCCCATGAGTAGATTTCACTCTATGTAAATTTTACCTCAATTTAAGGAGGGGTAGGAAACCCCTCCTAGTGGCTTCTTCTAAATTTTTGGATAAATTTCGAATCTTGGCAAATAGGACCTTTTGTGATCTGGCCCTTGTCTACTTCTCCAGTTCCTGTTCTCTCTCTGCTTCACTACGTAGTACTTGGAACGTCCTTGCCTCATTTACATTTAACTATCTTCTACTGCCTCAAAAATTCAATGTACTATAATAGTTTCTGGAGAAACTTCCCTTCCCCCCTCCCACATGTCCCTCTGTTGGAAATTCTAGGGAACTCCAATCCTTTACAGCACTGTCCCAGGCCACTGTTGATTCACCTCTCTCTGCCTCCTGCCGACCCCCTCAAGGGCAAGACCATGTATAATTGGACTTTGTATACTCCATGATTAAAAGTTACGGGTACACAAAGCAGGCAGTTAATAAACATTTGTTGAATGAATGAATGAATGAATGAATATGTATGTGTCTTTGTTTTGGCTTTATTTATTCCTGTGGCTTTTCATGAAATGAAGATTTTTTTTTCTTTTAAATCTGTTTTCCTTTTTAAAAAAACAGCATGGGTTGTTGTATCAAATGTTATCTTTTATTCCTCAGCATGTCCATCTCTCTGAGCAACCATTTGTCTTTTTGTAGAGCTTAATCTGTCTTTGAATAATTAGTATTTAAACCATTAAAGTCCTTGTCTTGGCAAATTACCATGATAATAAAACTACAAAAAATGTCTTTGTTTTTCTGTGCCTTAATAAAACACAATTAAAATTTAATAAAAGCTCCGGATTTCCATTTACCCAATTCTGCACATCCGGAGAGAGGTAACAGAGGTGTTACAACCAGACCAATTAAATAGCCAGTTGTGGTTAAACTCTAATTCACAGAAAGGTGAGTGTAATTCCGTACTTAACATTCCAGAGTGGCTCATGGCTTTTTTGAACAGAACGTTCGTTTTTATTCAGTCCTGTCCAGATTTCAGTATGTTGAAGAGCTAAGAGTTCTTAGTTTATTATATTTGTGAATATTATAATGATATCTCTATCATGTTTTCTTGGTCATCCATTTTCTTACAACAGATTGGTA
Organism: Halichoerus grypus; assembly: GCF_964656455.1. NCBI lineage: Eukaryota > Metazoa > Chordata > Mammalia > Carnivora > Phocidae > Halichoerus > Halichoerus grypus. Next base: position 39,227,134 of record NC_135712.1, read on the forward strand.
TCTAAATACCATCGCTTTAATTTCCCTTTAGATCATTTACCACCACTGTCATCACAGAAAAGAAAAAGAGAAAATCAGAAGTGAAATATATACTTTTAAATGGCTGGAGGTCATTTTAAAAATACAAGCAGCAGCAATATTTTCTGAATATCTAAAATATCCACCAAGGATTCTTGCAGAAGTATGCAAACATTTTCCCTTTTATAAGATTTCAAAAATATATTTTGAAACATCAGTGAAAATGGAATTAACATATGCTATCTGCATTTTGGCATCCCCCCCAAAATAATATTGAGGCCCTCTCTCTTCATTTTATTGAGGACAATCATAGGATACTTAGATAGTTTCTGATGTAAGTCTTGTGCACTAATAGTTGCTACCAGAAACATATATATTCACATAAGTCTGAATGTTTGCTTGGTGTATCAATCTGGCGAGACGGTCGTTTTAGAAACCCCGCTGGAAAGTGGACAGAGGAAAGTAGAGAATGGAAGATTATTTCCCTCCTTTATCTCCGTTAGCTGGTGGTTCCTGAGAGAGGGCGAAGTACCTACCACACATACTTGTTTTGTGGTTTGTTTTGATTAAGTATCAAATAGAACTTACCGTTGCTTAATAAGATATTTAAAGTTCCAACATGAAAGATATGCTTCATATTTCAAGCCCAATAAATCACAGTTACAGCTTTCAGTTGAGGCATTTGTCTGGCAAACTTAGAAAAGCCAGCAGAAACCTAATAGTAGTTGTTGGGTTTGTTTTTTTTTTTTAATAAAACTATCTGTGGCCAGGAAAAACAAAACTGGTGTTTTCAAAATGTAATCTTCATAGAATTATAGTGATAATCAACAGAGTAGATTTTTTTAATTTGAGGGTCATACATATTTGAAGAGTTTTATAGCCAAACCTCACACTTTTTTTTTTTTTTTTTGGTAGTGTTGTCACCGATGTTCTTATTCCCTGAAAAGACTAGAGCTCGAAATGTTTTTAAAAAGTAACTACAGGGCATGGAACATGTGTTGTTGTTGTTTTAATCTCTGTTAATGCTATGAATTTTATTTCTTTTAAGTGCTGATATTATTTAAGAGGTATTGTTGACAGATTAATACATTGGAAGAAAATTACAGATTATTTAGAAACTAATGAAAACATCGCCATGCCTTAAATAGCCAATAAAGTAATTAAAACTGTTTCACTCACTTTCGTTTGTTATTTTTTAATGTGCCATTGAAACTTTTAATGTTAATTCCAGAGAAAGGAAAATATTATGACATGCATTTTACTGCCTTTCCATCTGACTAAAATTATGTTAGAACTGGTTTAACTATACCATCTAAATAATACCAGCTTGAGTCTCTCTCAGGCATTTGTATGAAGTTCTGAGTGCTTCATTTTTTTATTTACGTATACTGAAATTGCACTTTGGCTGTGTTTTCATGTACACCTAACATTTTAACTACATTATCTGCATTCCTCAGTTAACATGTCAGTTCACTCAAAATGGTTTAACCTCTATTCTTTTAGACCCAGGATTCCTATTTGGGAGGGAGTCGGAAAAGTAACGGAATGCCTGCATTTTCAGGATCATTTGAATGGACACTGTTGTATACTGAAATGATCTATACTTTCTTTACCCGTTAGCTTCTAAATTGTCATTATACACCTTTTTGACATTTTCCAATACAACAATTTCAAGATGAGACAGATTTCTTTGCTTGCATTTTGTAGGAGTTAGGCAACTTGAAATTTTCCAACTGGCTATTTTTTACTGCAATCTGGTTGTTCTCAGTCTTGGCTGGGGAGCTTTGAAAGCAAACTGAAACCCAAGCCTCACCCCACACCAAATGAATCAGAGCATCTGTGGGTGGGGACAAAGGAGAGGTACTAAACAAGGCAAGGAGTGTTTAATGTGTCACGATCTAGAGAACCAAAGTTCTATAACCTCTGTGATATTTTCTTGGAAGTAGCAGCTCTATCCACATGTTTGCATGAATAGTTCCTGATAACTATTCCAGTTTTCCGGAAGAGAACTAAGCCATCTCTACCACAGATCAATGTGAACAAAACAATCATGTACAAAATACAATAACCACAACAAACTGGGTTAATTTGTTAAAAAGGAAAAGATTTCAAGCAAGCATATTATGCCTAGTGTCCTTTTGCAAATTCATTGCTCTAATCTGCAGAGTTTAAGAGATATCTATAATTCCACTAAATGTCTTATCTGTAGGGAATTTACTCTATAGTTGAGGAGAAAAGCTATATTGACCATTTTTGGTGCCCTGATCAGATCTCCAACAGTTCTTACTGTTTCTGCACGACTTTGTGGGTCATGCTTCCAACCTAGGACAACATTCTCCTGAGGATGGACTGTGGACCTCCTGGTTGTTCCTGAGATTTTATACCACCACCATCTCCCCCTGCCCTCCTTTCCACAGCCCATAGATAGACTAGAACAGCATACAAAAGTCCAGCTCTAAAAAAACATTAAGTACAACAATCTTGGGAGAGCATTTTATACTCCAGAACTCTCCATGGAATCAGGCTGAGGCTCAGCTTCACCTAATCATACCTTGCTTACCTTCTTCCCTTTCCTGTCCTGCCTGCTTGTAACCATAATCACTTGCAGAGGAATGGTCTCAGGCTTGCCTTCTAGCAAGCCAAGCCAAAACTATAAGATTATCTCACATAGACAAATACAGAACACGTAAAGAACACAATAATGATACTGATAATGACAGATGACATAAAGTGAATACCTACATTGTACCAAGCACCATGCAAATGACTCTAATCAATTATCAATTACCTTAATACTTACAATAGCTATTATTATCACTGCTTCCTCCCCCCAATTTATAGATCCAGAAGCAGAAGTTTTGAGTGGGCAAGTGATTTTCCCAAGGGTCCCAGCTAGCCAAAGGACCCAAGCCTACAGTTTGAACATCTCTATAAATTCAGTGCTTAAACACTAATCAAAATAGATTCATATAGCATAGAGATCAATGGAAATCCTAGGTATAAAGGGCAGAGGTTGGGATCAAACAGACCTACACTCTTGCCATGGAGCAGACAGTTATGAGTTGTGCTGATCAGCTAAACTACTTAGGTCCACAACTGCAATTATCTCTGCCTTGTCAGATTTTCAAAAATTCCATGAGGCTCTTATTTAAAGCTCTTAACATAGGTGTCACTGAAAATAAGAAAATAATAATAGTTACAAAATTCCATCCATTTCTTGGAGTCATAGAGAAACTTAAAATTTCAGTTATGTGACCAAAGTAGTTAGATATATAATGTTTCTTGGGGAACTGAAGTTTCTAATCCAGAGATTTGGCTTATTAATCCATACATATATATATACATATATATATATACACACACACACACATACATATATATAACTTTACACACACACACACACCAATATGGTTATGGCTAGAATTACATAAATTAATGGATACTTAGTTCGCACAGGTCCTGGGGCATAGCAAACACTAAATGATATAATTTACTTTGCTAAGAATGGCTTTATTCATACTGACATAAATGATTGCAAAAAACAAAGTGGAATAAATAAGTCTTTTGTAGAGAAGAATTGCAAAGAAGTTACAAGATACTCCTCTCTCAAGGAGTTTTCACCTATTAAATGTTGGTTGCACTTAAGGACTTGCTTCCAAAGAATACAGTATAGAAAGAAGGGGGAAGTAGCTTTATAGTGGAGAAAACTGGCAAACACTCACCAGTGTGTTGACAGTGGAGAAACCTTGCAAACACTACATCAAGGCACATGATTAAGGTTAACATTATCAATGATAACATATGTTGATAGTCTATACCCTTGATGTGATAAGAATAGCACTTCTGGAGTTTTTCCCCCAAAAATCCATAACCTTAGCCTAACTATGAGATAAACATCAAAATACCTGAACAGTATTCTGAAAAACTGCCTAGGTCTTTAAAAACAAAGAAAGTCTGAGAGTCACAATCCAGAAGAGCCTAAGGAGACATGACATCTAAACGTAATGTGGTCTCCTAGATGGGATATTGGAACAGAAAAAGGAAATGAGGTAAACACCAAGGAAATCTTAAGAAAATATAGACTTTAGTTAATAATAATATATCAGTGTCAGCCCATTAGTTCTAACACATGCACTGCGCTAAAGTAGGATGTTAATAACAGGCAAACTTGCCTGTGGAGCAAATAGAAACTATCTTTGCAACTTTTCTGCAGATGTAAAACTATTCTAAAATAAAAGGTTATTTCTTTAAATAAAAGATTTCATGGAAGAGATTTAAAATATAGACAGAATTTTCCAGAAGGAAGTCACTGGCAACCATGGGAATGTAAAAGGCACTTAATGCCATACATACAACATAACATTCAGCCTTAAAAAAAAAGAGAAAATTTGACCCATGGTATAACATGGAAAAATCTAGAAGATATGCTTGGTGAAGTAGGCCAGTCAAAAAAAAAAAAAAATCGTTCCTAAAGTAATTAAATCCATTGAGACAGAAAGTCGAAAGTTGTTGACAGGAGTGAAGGGAGGGAGAATGGGGAGTTCCTGTTTAATGGTTACAAAATTTCAGCTGGGGAAGATGTTGAAGTTCGGGAGATGGGTGGTGATAGTCCCACAACACTGTGAATGTACTCACTACCATAGAACTGTACATTTAAAAATGGTGAATATGGTAAATCTCATATTACATAGGTGTTTGTTTTTTGTTTGTTTTGTTTGTTTTTAAGCAGGCTCCACTCCCAGCGTGGAGCCCAACACAGGGCTTAAACTCCCAACCCTGAGATCAAGACCTGAGCTGAGATCAAGAGACAGATGCTTAACCGACTGAGCCACCCAGGCGCCCCATATATGTTTTAACACAATAGAACAGGTGCCTAATGTCAAAATCAGTTCATACGTATGTAGGACTGTGAGTTCTCTGAAAGGAGGTATCATACATTTTTATTCATTTTATATTCAATATCTCTTAATGCCTACAATGGCACCTGAAATATGTCAGGCATTTCAGGATGAAAACATCAGGAGGTGATACTTAAGATTTAATTAAATATGAGGGAAAGGTGTGATTTCATAGAAAAATTCAGAATTTAATGATATCACCCCTATTTTATGTATCACAATTTTTAATCATTGTAATGGAGACAGGGTTTCACACCTTGGGAAGAGTAGAGTTTTAAGAGGTGTGCGTACTTTTCTTTAAACATTCTATTGGCCAAGATTAAAGGAGCTCTTTTAAAAGTTGCCCTTGAAAATTCTTAAAAGAGAAAACGTAATTTTGGAGATTTAAAATTTATACATTTATTATAAATGTTACCTTAAGCCAAGGCAATTCAACCTTTTGAGTAAATTTGAAATTCTTACATCCCTTGTTACTATATGTTATTTTGAAGTATCCACTATCACTTCTAAAAATCCACAAGTTACATTTCAAGGCCTTTTTAGACGGTGTCTGGCCTCTAGGCCTAGATGCCCATTCTCTATTTGGGCTGCAATATCCCAGGAAGAACCCTCCACCACGCACTCTTTCTGCACTCTCACTGAACTAAAATTCACAATGGACAATATAGTTTTTTTTTCTACTGGAGCTCTCTGCATTTTTTCAGAGGGTCTTGCCTTACAAAATCAAAGTCATTGGGATACAATCATGCATAACTTTTCTCCTTTTGTGTGAAGTTGTTAAGTCTGCTTTTACAGGTGGTATCCCCAAATGTCAGATATTTAGAGCATGTTTAGAGGTGTTAGTACTTTGACAAGTTGACCTGTAACTTGAGGGTAGCATTTTGCTGGCCAGTATTGAGAATGAATAGATAATATTGGCAGTAGATACAGTCAATAACCTCCTGAAATGTTTTGTACTGAATGTTGAAATTTCTTTAAAAACACCTAATGTAATACTTTTAACTGACAATATCTTTAATTGACAAAGTATCATGTGCCAGGCATTATGCTCCTCTTTAAAATTATTATTTGGTTTAATCTCAAAATAACCACATCAATAAAGATTATTATGCCAATTACATGAGGAAACTGAGGGGTTAGTAATTGAAGTTAAATATCTACTTCAAGATTCATGCAATGGTAGGTCAAGAAGTTTGATTCCATTCCAGTCATTATGCACTTTCCTATTTCAAAGGAAGATGCTAAGCCTGAAATAAGTCTCTTAGGGTACTTCTTTAATTTAGGTGTATAGTCAACAGTTGAAGTTGTTATTTGACATTTTTAAGCTGTAGACATTTCCACTGTAATATCTATAGTTTACTTCTGAATTGAAATTAGAGGCAGAGATTTGTTTAATGCTAAAAGACCATAACAGCTTAATATTAAGACCTAGTAGGGACATCTATTTCAACATTTTTTTAAACCATATCCTATCCCTAAATATGTCACTTTTTCCCTAAGGAAAAGTCATCCATAAAAATCACGCAAAAGACAAATGAAGGAGTTGGGCCAGTTGCCAGACTGCTTTTTGGTGGAAGGATTTGTATCTGCCAGGATTGCCCTGAAAATGGTATAATGTCACAGGATCATTCTCTGCCTTCTTCCATTTTCTTCCTTCCTTCCTTCCTTCCTTCCTTCCTTCCTTCCTTCCTTCCTTCTCTCCCTCCCTCCCTCCCTTCTTCCCTCCCTCCTTTTTTTTCCCTTGATGGGTCCTTCTCTTTGTCTTTTTTTTCATATTTCTTTTTTTTTTCTTTTACTTTTACTTTCTTTCTTTTGTTTCTTTTTCCCCATTACCCACCCTTGGCTATTAGTTTCATTGGTGTTTCCCCTCCCCTAGAGGGAAAGGAAATCATCCCTGGAGCTTGGAGAAGGAGGGTTTAGAATGAAGCATTTTAAGATATACCTTTCCACCTACCCTTACTTGACCCTTTTGTGTAAGCTAGGTCTTTTAAATATTCTTTTGGCTCAAAGGTTAAAACAAGTATAAAAATCCCTTTCAGTCCTTTCTCACCTCATCTCCTCCTACATTTTCCTGCCAAAAATATTGGCTATATAGCAATAACACCTGTATTTGCTGTTGAATCAAATTCACATTATTTTCTCCACTTTAATAGTTCTTAAATAATAGCTATCAGTTTTGTTTATATCTTTCAGCCAATGACGATGTTAGCTACTATGTAGCCATTCGATAAGACCACTTTAACTCAAAATAAAGCTTAAGTGAAGTTATTTACACATGACTCTGGTTTAGGTTGTAGTTTGTCTTTCTCATTTAAAGTATGTTTCTAATTTTTTTACTCTGATATTTTTTCATTTCACATATGATGATTGTTACTTTTGAAGTCATATATAAAAAAAGTAAATTAATAGAGTAACCTACCAATATAGAATTTTAAAGAGGCTCTGATTGGACATTGAGGGGATAATTAAGTATTGGAAAATTTTTAAACTGCATCTATTAGAACATCTTTATTCACATCCACTCAAAGAGCTAGACATACATTTATATGTACATACTGTAGGAAATAAACACGTACTCACCCAGTGATTTAGCATCCAGACAGTTCCTCAGCAAAGGGCTTGCTACCTCAGCTGCAGGAGGTACGTCAACAGACAGTTTTCACAATGCTCTTCAGGGATCACTTCGGACCCAGAGCCCAGCTGCTTGAGGTCATCTTTCCCTAAGGTCATGTTTCTACTTCTGAGTAGCCCACATTACCCAGTGACTGGTAGATGTGGAAATATAAAGGTCTGGCCATCTTGACCCAGTTCAGGGCAACTCTGAAAGGCATTTAAGCTCCAAACCCATTTGTGGGGTCCCCTGAGGTGTGTTAGGTTTGCAATGCAACCTGGCTTTCTCCTCCGCCCAATCCCATTTCCTTCCGCTCCTTTCCCTGGGCGTAGATGTGTTTAGGTCTACGCCGCGGTTGGCGTCTTCCTTTGCCCAACCCTGCTTCCTTCCCCTCATTTCCACAGGTGTTGGTCTGGGAGTTCTCCGTAATAAAGATCCTGCACGTTCAACACCTTTTCAGAGTACGTTTTCTGGGAAAAGAATACTCCTAACATTTTTATTCCTTCATATTTACAATAATTTAAGGAAATTATTTTTAAAAATTAAATTCACGTTGGTTGCATTCAACTCTGTGGCCTTCACATCGTTCAAGGTAATTAAAGAGACGTTTCTATAACCTATAAAAAATCAACCAATTCATGCACACACACAACACTTTTACACAGGAGGATAATAATTCCGTGAAAACAAAGTCTGGAAATGGATAAAGTCGGCAGGGGGTGGGGGGAGAGAAACCTACAGGGAATATATAATTCAAAATTAAATGTTTCAATTTAAATGAAAGTTATTTTTTGCCAATAGAAATTAGAACTACAATGTATCTCCACTTGTTCAAGGAGAAAATGGAGAAGAATCAAGATGAATGGGAGCTGAACAACAACCACAACAAAAACAAGTGAAAGTCTGATGGCAGGAACTCTCTGCTCTATGGTCCCCGACCTTTGGCTCCAAATGGGTAGTATACCTTGACACTCCAGGCCGCCTTAAGCAGGCAGCAGCTGTTCCTAAATAACTGCAATTTGCTACAACACAGAATATAAATTTCTCTTCAAAAGACATTTTCAGAACCAAGTAATTAAAATTGCTTATGTCTGTTAGTGAGTCCAGAAATGAAGACCAATATTGAGAAAATAAAAGCATGACAAGAGTAGGGATGGGGTGGGAGTGGGGAGATCTCTCTTCAAAAAAGAAAACTAAAACAGTGTTGTCTTTGCAATTCGAATGCTTTTCCTTAGTATCATGATGTAACCTAACAAAAGTGTTCATCCAGTGAAATCCATGGACATCATCCATTTGACTTTTAAGTTCATTCGAGGTACCTAAGTGTTTCTAGAGACAACTGGAATTACGGAAAAACAACAACAGAAACAACTCTTGGAAGAATCATTAAGATATTATAAAATCCTTTAAACAGTTTTGCATTTGGAGTCCATGTTTGCCACTGACCTGCTCATTACTGATGCTATAGTAGGAATCATGTCAAAATATATTTTTACTTCTTAAGGTGCCCATTTGAATAGTCCTCTCCAAAAGAAAAAAAAAAAAAAAAATACCGTGGCTGCTCTGAAAGACTCTGATTAAAATGAATTCAGGTGTGGCCTGGGCCACATTGTGAAGTCAGAGATACGACTTCAGTGACTCCAATCCTAAAACATAGACTGGACCATGGATTTTGACAGATGGAAATAATTTATTGATTTATATTATTATTTAGTAACAGAACTAGCAATACTGACTAAAGCCATTTCAGATTTTTATAGTCTTGTTCTATAACAAGTTTTCTCTGTTATTCATTCTCTTTGTGTTTCTTCCTTCATCTGCCCTTCTCACACCAGGTCTCTATTTAAATAGCTAAAGTAAAAGGTACTGGAAAGTGGGCAGTGATCAAGTGCTGAGGGTCTTGGAGAGAGGAGAGAGTTACAAGGGATAGTATTTTGGGGAAAAAAATGGAGCTCAATAGTCAGAGAGAGAGAGAGAGAAACCCACTGTTGTCTGAGTTCAGTTAGCCACGGTATTTTGGTTTCATTTCACGTCATTAAAAGAAGATTAACTACACTTTTAATTTCTGTAAGTACTTGGGAGGGAAAAAAAAATGAGGAAGAGAAGAGCAGAGAGAGAATGGAAAAGAGACAAAGAGAATGGGACAATCAAGAAAACCTAGATTCAGATGTGGGAACATAACTTAGTGCTTTAAACAAGAAAGGCTTATTTTTTTGTTAATACCAAAAGTCCATCACAAATTGGGAAAGGGTTCTTCTTGTGTCATCTTCATTCAGGGAAGAGCATGCACTCTTTAGAAGAGGGATAAGGCAAACGGCACCTCAGGTCTTAAATGCTTCTGCTTACATTTCATTGGCCAGTGTAATTCATGTGGTCTTACCTAATTTCAAAGGGCAAGCTTCCTATATGTTCAGAGGAAGAAAAAGCTAAAATCTTTAGTGAAAATTTAATATCTACCACAGCTTGATTATTTTCAAATAGGAATATGAGATTGCATACACACACACACACACACAAAAGTTTAGAGAGATAGATAGGTAGATGATAGATAGGTAGATAATAGATAGATGATAGATAGATAGATAGATAGATTAGATAGATAGATAGATAGATAGATTGGAGATGATCTAACACTAGAAAACAGGCCCAAATGGAACTGCTCATCACCAAAACAAGACTATAATTACAGTTTGGCTCTCCCAGGAATGGAATTTTAAACCGATCAATCAGGAATCACCTGATCAGCACTAATGAGGTCACCCGACCGCTAGACTCCCACATTCCCCTAAAGGACAGTGACTTTGCAATAACCAACCTGCTTTTTTGTCTAAAATAACTTCCTTGTTCACTCTCCCTTCTGCCAATAAAAATCTGTCATTTTGCTCAGGCCCTCAGAGCTTCTTTCTGTCTGCTAGATTGGATGCTGCCCAGTTGGAATCGATGTTTGCTCAAATAAACATTTTTAATATGCCTCAGTTTATCTTTTAAACAATCTAAATCCATTTTCCTGCACACTGCAATTGCAATTGCTCTAGGATTATTATCTAACAGGAAATTTGAAAAATACGTGTTTTGTTTTGTTCTGTTTTCCTGTGGCGTACAAAACAAACAAAACAAAAACATCCCTGTAAAGGAGATTTAGGAAGGGGTGACTTGAATAGTTAATCATGTTATCAGTATATTTCAGTTAAGTGGCTTTTTACAGAAAATATCTTTGCGGCCTTTTATTTTTTCCCATCTTAATTCAAAAGTGAGTGAGTATCAACATATATATTTAAATAGATTCTATCTAAAAGTAGCAATCCTGGGACACCTGGGTGGCTCAGTTGGTTAGGCATCCAACTTGGTTTTGGCTCAGGTCCTGATCTGAGATGGAGTCCCGCTTGGGCTCTGTGCTCAGTGGGAAATCTGCTTGAGATTCTCCTTCTCCCTCTCCCTTTGCCCCTGCCCCCAACGTGTGCACTCTTTCTCTAAAACAAATAAATCTTGCAAAAAAATAAAAGTAGCAATTCTACAACCTTCTCCTTTCATACAAGCAGTTTTGCAGTTCTTCAGTGTAAATGTTATTTTTGAACATTTCTGTTAACATTCTCTGCAAATTTAGTAATGCATTTCTGCAATACTTAAAAAGTTATTTGGAGATACATATTTTTAAACTTCTACTGTGATAAAGTTCATCTACAATACATTGCTTAGTTGGGGCTTACAATATTGATAGAAAAGATAAAGTGGAATTTGAGGAAATATAAATGTTAATAGGAAAGCAGAGAATCACATAAATTTTGTAAATAATTGATAGAATCAAATGGCTAGTTCAAACTGGCTTACACACCAAACTCTAATTCATGAAATCTAATCTTAAATTTAATTATTTCAAGAGTAAAGCTTTATGTGTGTTTACCCCTCCACCGTAGGGTCTAGATAATATGGAGAAAAAATTTTATAATTTTTTTTAAGTTTTTATTTATTTAAGTAATCTCTACACCCAACATGGGGCTTGAACTCATGACCCTGAGATTCAGAGTCACATACTTTACCAACTGAGCCAGCCAGGAGCCCCAAAAGTTCTATACTTTTATCAAAATAGATGTAAGCTGGGTGTAGTTAATAAGTTATTCTGAAGAGTATGACTGCAAGATAAAAACTGTTAGTAAGATTTTTTTAGGATTAAATTTACTTTGAATTAATCCATATATGAATAATTAAATCATAGATCTGAGACATTAAAATGTAAGCCCATAAACAAATCTGATTTACTTAGTATTCTTTCCTAAGTAATGAAAATGTGAGTAGCAATATTATTTTAGATTTGAAAAAAACATAGTAATGAAAATAATTCTTCATTGTAGTTTTCCATCACATTATTCATAAAAAAAAAAAAACACATAGGAATTATACATTCAGAATACAGACCTTAAATTTGAGGAACGATCATTTCTTGGCTATTTCATCTATGTCTATTTCAGTGAAGCAACCATAAAAGAAAACTTGGGAGTTTTTGTGGCAAGCATCTCAAAATCAATCCATATTTTCCTAACGTCAAGAAAACAATATGACCAGGAGGAAACCCACTCTGACCAAATAAGTGTTCTGACTCTTTAATTTGATGGTACCTATGTCTTGTGTGTTAGGTAATTTATATGCTAACACTGCATGTTCCCAAACTTTCAAGAACTTCAGAATGATGAAACAATCCACTTTTTTCCTGCTGCAATCCTCTCTCCCCCTATGCTGACTTTCAGATTTTGAAATACAGTCCTTTCTTCTAAGCATCTGGCATAAATCTCCATCAGACTCGAAGAGGAGGGGCAAAGTCTGTGGTTTGCATGAGAAAAGCCTGACAGCTGCCAGTTTAATCCCTTGACGATGCAAAAATTTCTTCAAGGAGGGAATCCCACTTAACATGCAAACAGTCAAGCCTGATAGAGTTGGTTTCTTTCCATTTTAGTGATAGTAATTAGAATGAAACAGAACAGCATCCATTTTTTTATCTTTTTCTGAAAAATAGTTAAAATTATAGAAAAGGAATTTTATGTCAGCATCTAGATGACTCAGATTTACATGGTAAGTTTGAAATTACACTGTATATTTACAAAATGTCAATTATTGGGCATACTAATACCTTTGAACATACTATAATGCGATGGTTTGGTAAAAACTTTGAGGAATCCTTAAACTTAAGACCCCGAATATAGGACGGAGATTGGAAAAAAGAGATGGGCTATGGGAGAACAAAGGATGATTTTCATGCTTTTACATTTGTGCTTTTATTTTTTTCCTGAAGCGTCTCAGAGTTTTAACCAGATAATCCTCACCATCAGGGCAATGATCTGGCCCAATCTTGTAATTCTGGGCAGAACTCCATTTACTGGAAACCTTCTATGTCCTGCTCCCCCAAAGTTATAGCTATTTGTCCTTTCGTGCGATATTCCCTGAATCCAGTCTTCTTCAGTTATGCATTCCAGCAAGTCACAAGCCTTGGAGCCAGAAAGAGATACAACTAAATGGAGACTTCCCGAGAGAAAGTCAAATACTGTCTCCCATGTATTGTTCTGGCATCAGCTTCAAAACCATGGCAGAATTATTTCGTTCCCCGCTGCGGTCAGCACCCCTGGGTGCATTGGTCATAATCCAAATTAGAGTTGAGCCTGTTCTGAAATCACTCTTTGTGTCTTGGTTGAGAAAAAAAAAAAAAAAAAACTTGCAAGAATCCACCATTTCTAGTTCCCTTTTTGTGTTTCTAATCCATTAGAGGGAGTTGTAATTATGCCTCAGTTTAACCCATGACATCAGAGACAATCTTGGGACAATTAGAATCTCATTACAATCACTATCAAGTACAACTCTTTATTTATAAGTCTCATTCTTATTTTACATCCTCCCCCGCCTGCCTCAGAGCAATAATAGCTCACACACAAATTATTTACCATCCTTGGGCACTCTTCTAAGTGCTTTACACATATTTATTCATTGTGTGGAACACTCTGGACACCTTCTCAGATTTCCTTGATGACCTATCCCACAGGGGCCTCCCAGCGCTGGCTCTCCTCTCCACTTTCAGACTCCGATGAGCCTCTCTGCAGGGTTACTAGAGGAAACGCCAAGGGCTGAATGGCAATCTGGAATCGTAGGAGAGCCAGCTCAACATTAAGGTGAACTTTGAACGTTGACCAATGGGAAAGAACAGATGAGGGATCCAAAGAGAACTTCTCCCTCCCTTCCCTCCCTTCTCTTCTCTGTGGCTATTGCCTATTGCAGGTTTTCCAGGTAATTCCCAAGGACAGAATAAACATGCCTGCCAAGAGACCTGCTTTTTCTCTAAGTGGTTTGCTGTGAAATAGCACCCAGATCAACAGACGTCACATCACATCATTTCACCTTCTTTGTTACTGCAGTCACCTTTTTCTCTGACTCTTACCACCCTGAGCTGTAACCATCAAAATAAAGGACTAGCCTCTTAAACCTTCCCTCATGCTATGCTTTCTAGAAGACCTGGACTAAGGTGCTTATTTAATTTCCATAAAAATCCTATAAGGTGGTTATTGTGGTTTTGCCCTTTGTACAGATAAGAAAACTGAAACAGTGTGATTAAGTAACGTACCCAAGTTAACACGGTTAGTAAATAGCAGGCCAGGATATAAATACAGGCCCCGTGGGGCTAGAGGTGCATGCTCTTATATCACTGCTGTGTGATGTCTGGATCACGGGGCCAGTTGGGAGCCAAATCTCTGTCAGCTTCATCACTACAAGCACAAATAATGATTAAGAAGATAAAAAACACTGGAAATCTTGGGTACTCAATACCATGGAAAATGTGAAAATAGACTATGCCACAGTGTCAATTGGATCTGCTATCTAATTGAATAGCAATGCCAAGGAGTATCAGTGTAGAGTTTAGTTTAGTTTTGTTTTGTTTCAGCACCATCAATGCCAGAATATTCTAGAAATACCAGAAAGCCATGTGAAAACACATACTCTGGATTACTAGATTCTTTTGAATAAACCTCTGAAGGAAATCCTACATCTATCCCTTCCTTTGTATATTTCTCATGTAATAACTTACGGCAAAATATATCTTTATTAATTTTAAATAATAAATCTATCCATAATTTAGGACTAGGCATTTATTAATGGTTGTTCTCACTAAGTTTTGAATGTATATCTATTTTTTTTAATTATTATTTATTTTACAGAGAGAGAGAGAGCACCTGTACACAAGTGGGGGAAGGGCAGAGGGAGAGGGAGAGAGAGAGACTCTTAAGCAGACTCCCCACTGATCACGGAGCCTGAAGTAGGACTCGATTCCTCAACCCTGAGATCAAGACCTGAGAGAAAACCAAGAGTTCCATCCTCAACTGACTGAGCCTCCCAGGGGCCCCTCCTTTTTTTTTTTTCAGAGGGAGAAGGGGGTCGGGAGAGGGGCAGAGGGAGAGGGAGAGAGAGAATCTTAAGTAGGCTCCATGCCCAGTGGGAGCCAGACAAAGGGCTTGATCTCACGACCCTGAGATCATGACCTGCGCTGAAATCAAGAGTCGGTCGCTTAACCGACTGAGCCACCCAGGCACCCTTTGACTGTACATGGTTTCATAGTGGAACTTCTCTTTTAAAAATCAAACCTAATAAATTGTCAAATGAATGTAGCAGTGCAGACTTCTATCAGCCAAACCAAAAAAGCAGTTGTAATAAAATTATAAAACTGGGAAATAGATACCTGGCTGGGGAAAGTACAAAATTAAAATTTGCTTATTGTGAGTTAGGACTTGAATTGTCAACATAAAAGAAGTTAGGAAATCTAAACATTTATTCTTAATAATATTTTCACACATATATATAATAATAAATCTGGTAACCTATTTATTGCAGAATGGACTATGGTCTGCCTCAAGCACATATAAACCATTCCATTCATTCCAAAAACTCAGTTCTAGTTCTTCCAGGAAATTGTGGAGGAGTCTCCAAATCCAGATGAATTTTTTGGGAGTTCAAATTCCAAACTTTGTGTTCTTCAGACTCATAATCTAAATATTATTTTTTAAATCCTCAGTCTTCTATTTCCCACATTCAAATCATCAGATTTTACCAATTTTCCCTTTACAGTATTTTCTCAGCTTTAACATTTCTTTTCCATTTTCAGAGCTGCAGTACACACTATTTTCAGGCTGTAATTCAACCAATATGGCCCTGGGCATAGTAGATACTGTACTGCATCCCACAAAGTTAGGGAGAAACATTTCCCTGAATGACTTTGTGAATTGCATCCTTCCCCCAACTTTGTGATGTGGTTCATGTTTCCTTACACTCACAATCCTCCATTTGATCAAAAATATCTCTTCATATACAGCTGGCTTCAAATTCTTAAATCATTTTCATGTGCTCCCTTCCCATTTAGAAACCTCCAACACTATTCTGTTGATTTTCACAATCTGTCACTCAAATCCTTCAATTAAGAGTGAAATCTACAGACAGAGTGGTATCATTGTTAAATTTATTTGTATTTCTTTGTTTGGTATTATGTTGGGTTTTCTTTAAGTATATTTGATTTTTTTTAATCCAACCAAATCTCAAGCATAATTAATAGGGTTCTCTAGAGAAATATACACACATATATATATACATATATATGTATATATTAGCACACACATATAAGTCCTATTGTATCTTATGTATGCATATGTATGTATGCATGTATCATACACACACACATACACACACATGATATTTATTCTAAGGAATTGGCTTATATGATCATGGAGGCTCATGAATCCAAAACCTGCAGGATAGACCAGGCTAGAAACCCAGGAAAGCCAATGGTGCAGATGAAGTCCAAAGGCAATCTGACAGTATTCTGGAGAATTATCCAAAGAAGCTTTAGAGAAGCTGTGGTCTTTTTATTCTATTCAGGCTTTCAACTGACTAGATGAGGCTCACCCCCATTATGGAGAGCAATCCACTTATTCAAAGTTTACTAATTTAAATGTTAATCTCATCCAAAAACACCTTCCAATTTGATACACAAAATTAACTATCACTCATAATGCTTATGTCTATTACTGTTCTTTTATGTTTTTCTCCAGCACCCATGCCTCTGTTTAGCAGTGGGTAGTTTATAACTCAGGTGACAAGCTCATAGTATGTTTTGCAGATGTCTGAGAAATAAATTAGGCTACAAAAGATAGTTTTGCATGGCCTAATAAAAATATAATGGGTTAATAAAAATCAATTTTTATTATCTTAATTTTTATATGTTATATCCTTAGAAATCAATGGAAATCACAATTAATGCATGTTACAAAAGTATTCTCAGTTTCTGAGCTCTCTATCACATTTTTAGATAACTCTTGGGTAACTTGAAATACAGGGTAGGGGTGAAGCTCAGATTGGAGTCTATTCTCTTGGAATTTAAAATCTTGGTTCCATCCATGAGAAACCGTGTTGCTTCGGGCAAGGTACTTAATCTCTCTGTTCCTCAATTTACTCACCTAACCAATATTAATAAAATCTTCTTAATGGGCTGTGCTATGGACTAAATGTTTGTACCCCCTCAAAATTCATTTGTTGTAACCTTAACCTCTGTAGTATGATGGTTGCAAGTGAGACCTTTGAGAGATAATTAAGACTAGATTAGGTCATGAGTATGGCACCCTTATGATGAGATTATAGCCCTTATTTTTTTTTTTAAAGATTTTATTTATTTATTTGAGAGAGAGAATGGGATAGAGCATGAGAGGGGGGAGGGTCAGAGGGAGAAGCAGACGCCCTGCTGAGCAGGGAGCCTGATGCGGGACTCGATCCCCGGACTCCAGGATCATGACCTGAGCTGAAGGGAGTCGCTTAACCAACTGAGCCGCCCAGGCGCCCTATAGCCCTTATTTTTAAAAGAGGATGAGACAGATCTCTTTCTTGCTCTTTCAAATGAGGAAACCATAAAGAAGGCTCTCACCAGAACCTGACAAACCTGTCCAAATTCTTGGACTTCCCACCCTCCAGAACTATGAGAAATAAAGCTACCCAGTGTAAGGTATTTTTGTTGTAACAGCCCAAGTAACCAAGAAAGGTCATTAGGAAAATTAAATGAGTTAATATTTGTAAAGTTCTTAGAAGAATAATTTGGCTGTTATTAACTACTATATGAATTTGCTAAATAATAAACAAACAAACAAAATATTTTTCTTATGTTAAGGAGGGGTCTTTACACTGCTGTGAATTGACTTTGGAGAAGTGCAAAATTAGTGTGACTATTTTAACTAATTAAATTCTCAAATTCACTTAAATAAACATTTTACAGAAGTCAAAATAATGAGCTTGAAAGTGTTTGCATGAGATATTTCCTTTAATGGTCAGATTTGTGTGAGCAGGATAATGCTGGCTTGCCCTATTAGAGAAATAAAGTTGTCTGTGTCTTTACAACACACCAATGTACCTAATGTGCACACAGATGAGCGGACAGCTTAATCTCCTTGATAAGTACAAAGTTAGCAAGTTTAGGGAAGTGGGGCTGGTGGGATGTTTGGCATTGTACACACACAATAATTTATTAGCCAGTTTTCCTTTTTCAGTTTTCATCCAGTGGATGTCACGATACCTAAGCCCAGACCCATGAAAATATTCCTGAGGGAGAAGTGGCAGAAAAGTTGGGCCAAGTCTTCCTTTGCTGTATCTGCTACAGTATTGAATTATAATATCCAATCTCCTTTTATGCTATTTTATGCTGTAAGGCAGGTAATAAATCAGGCCATGGTCAAATATTAATACTTATAATTATATGAGGCTGCCTGAAGAACTTTGAGTTGTTTCAAAAATTTGAAATTTTTTTTCTGGATTTCTAATACCCAATGCACTCTCTAAAGCAGCTCCTACAGATAAATCCTATCTACTGTGCTGGGTCAAAAGACAAGAGCGCACCTATCAATGCCCCGAGGCTTAGGTGGGCAAGCACGAGTTGACCAACCAAGGGGATTTCTGTGGCTTCTGCACTGCGCTGCATTCAACCTCTGCTTGATCAGCAATAGATGTTGATGTCTTTTTCTAATTGCTGACTGGCTCTCCAGCTCTTGTACTACAAGAGATTGGGTCACAATGACCCAGAAGAGGAAAAACCTGACATTGAGGTAGCTCAGCATTTCCACACAAGTATATCCTCTCATGTTCATGTCAGACTTGGGGTCTGATTCCATACCAGGTAGAGCATTTAGGGGCATCTCAACACACAGAAATAGGGAAAAAGATCATGAGAGTATGGTGTTGGATTTGAAGAACCTTATTACTTTTTAACTGTAGTGGGGAAAAAAGTGTAAAGCAGTTACCCTCCCGTGCTCACTCCAATCCAATATAAGAGGCCACTGTAACCCCCACATGTTCCTAGCCAAACATCACATACCCATGGGAATGTGAGGACAGTCCAAGCAACAGCGAACAGGAATGATTCTCTCTTTCCTTACTATTGAAAGAAATTTTCAACACATATTTCATATTGATTTATAAGAGGTTTTTAATATATATGTATATTTCATATTATTCTTTCAACTTATATGCTGAAAATGTAGGCTTATAGAATTTCTATCTTGTTTTGGGGGGCATGTGGATTTTAAATGGATCCTTATTTTAATTTATGTTTAATTTGTAATTAAAAAGGCCTTCTGTGCCCCAAGATTACGGATTATTTACCCAGGATTTTTGCACATTCTTACATGATTTTTTTTTTTTTTACATATAAATCTGTTACTGATTTTGTACAAATAGTGAATAAATGTCCATATTTATTTTTAACACCATTTATTGAATTGTCCAATTTCTCTTCACTGATTTTAAATATGACATTTATAAGGCATGAAATTCCATTATACGTGAGCCTAATCTAGCTCATTGATCTATTCCTATGTCCACACTGCTTTTTAATTTATGAAACTTCATAGTACATTTACTGTGGTTAAAACAAGGTCTCATATTTTTATTATTTCTTTTATTCTATTTCCTTATATTTGTTCCTACAGGTGTAGGAACAGAGAGCACAAGCAGAGGGTAATGGGACTGGGAGAGGGAGAAGCAGACTCCGCACTGAGCAGGGAGCCTGATGCGGGGCTCGATCCCAGGACCCCGAGATCATGACCCTAGCCAAAGGCAAATGCCCAACCGAACCAAGCCACCCAGGCGCCCCAAGAGTTGCATGTTCTACCAACTGAGTCAGTTAGGCACCCCGAGTAATTTTTTCTTTAAAAAAGTCTTTAAGAATTTGATTGTGATTGATTGCACAGCACTAATAGATTAATTTAGGGAGAACTGACAAATTCACTATTTTCCTGTTTTAGAAGAAAAAAATATATATCTTTCCATCTTTAGTGATCTTCTGTTCTGTAATAGGTTTCAGGGTTTTAATTATATATTTTCTATATTGTTCTACCATGCTTTGTATTAAGATATTCCTAAATTTCTTTGTACCTTTTTCAAAACGTTTTGATCATGTTTATAGATAGGAAAGCTACTCAATTTGTTTCTGGGGCCGCCTGGGTGGCTGAGTCAGTTAGCGTCTGCCTTTGGCTCAGGTCATGATCCCAGAGTCCCAGGATAGAGCCCCACTTTGGGTTTCCTACTCAGCTGGGAGTCTGTTCCTCCCCCTGCTCATTCTCTCTCTCTCTCACTCACTCTCTCTGAAACAAATAAATAAAATCTTTTTCAAAAATAAATTTGTTTCTAAAGGCTTTTAAATGAATTTATCAATTAAAAAAAAATCTGGGGCTCACGGGTGGCTCAATTGGTTGAGTGACTGACTCTTGGTTTCAGCTCAGGTCATGATCTCAGGGTCATGAAATGGATCCCCAGATCAGGATCGGTGCTCAGTGGGGAGTTTGGTTGATTCTCTCTCCCTCTCCCTCTGCCCGCCCCCCCACCCCACCACTTGTATGGGCATGCTCTCTCCCTAACATAAATAAATAAATAAATCTTTAAAAAATTATCTTCCTAAATTTGTGAAATAGTAATAGAGACATTTTATTTCCTCTGTACATAATGCCTAAGGAACATGTGCAAAAAGAGTTCTCAGACTTATTGTGATGTTTCCAAATTTGCCCAGCACTAAGAGGTCCACAGTTTTGTGTGCAACTGAATCATATGACTGTTTAAATTCATTTTTCCCAGATGAGTCTGTAATTCACACTGATATGAGTCTTGTTAAAGCATAATTCATGTCATAGAATTTAAGAGCTAGATGAAACTATGAGACATCAGAAATCCAATCCAGTAAATGTTTCCCATACTTCAAATATATTGAAGTCTTTGAAAATATTGAAGCTGTGTCTTAGTTTTTTAATGAACTATTATCATCACTACTCCATTGTTCTAATTACTGGGCTTCAGTTGATTGTGTTGCATCCCATACTCAGATGAGCAGATGGCCAATGACCAACTAAGAGTGGCAGCCCTCCTTTTACAGAAAATAAAAAAAAAAAACTGATGTCAGAAAAAAAAAACAAAAACTATTGGTGTCTGCAAGGCTATCAATCTCAACAGTATATCAGAGTCACTGGTTCCCCAAAGGTTGGGCAGAACCCAGGAAAACTGTTTATCAGTGTCAAAAAAGAGATTATTTGGAGAGATGTGGGTAACAGAGTGACCAACTATGATTCAGCAATCTTCCTCTACAAAGTTTTTCAGTAGCAAAAATCATAAATCTTTCTTCTTTAAGTAACAAATGGATCATTATTTTTCTATATCTGCCAAGCTATGAATGAGTCAGTCTCTATCATTTATAGTCAAGAAACAGGTCAGATACTAAAGATGAAATCTAATCCCTACACAGCTGATCAGGAATTAGGAAAAAAGGCTCATGTTTTTGGTACAGACTCCTTAAAGGGTATAATATTCAAGTACATTAAAAAATAAACATATGATATGTCATGACTTCAGCTGAAGAAGCCTAAACCTTCTTGCAGAAATTCCTTTCAGCTGAAGAAGGAGTATTTTCTCTTGTTGGCCATTTGAATGGCAAGAGTCTATGAAAGCAGTTTTCTCTTATCCTTACTATTGTTTATGCTTTCAGAATAGCTTTGCCTTAAGAATTTTTCACCTTGCAATTAGAATCATGTGGAGTTAAAGGTAACTATGTTTTTAATGTTGCTAATGACATATGATGAAGTTAACGGCAGCCCATCCTTTCTGTCACGCAAGCCACCCAGTTCCTCTTAATAACATGTGTTGGATTTCCAGTCACATCAATGATTTCTCGTTGGCCAAAATGATAAAGCAAAATCTGCCTGTCCTAGGCTCTCCATTATTAGGCAACTGCCTTATTCTGGCCCAACACCTGCCTGAAGTGTGGCAGTTTTGTTGACTGTGTGACAGGAAAAAAAAGATAGATGGCCTAAGGGACAGAATGGAGTGAAGTTCAAGAACACAGAGGAAGTGCAAGAAGGCTGTAAATGGGTTACTAATAAAGGCCAAAAGGATTATTCTACATACGCAGGTGGGTAGATGACAGCAATCAGGAATCTCTGGCTAGATGTCCAGCCTTATTTCCAAGCACTCTTCATAATGACTTCATGATCTAGCATGCTATTTTATGACTTTATGTCTGTTGATGTGCGTCCCCCTTGGAAGGCCTTTGCCCTCCAGCCAGCATGGTGAATTCCTACTGATCTTTTAAAACTGAGCTCTTATAAAGGCTTCTCTAACTCTTCTATTACTTCTCTAACCAGAAAACCTGGTACTCACTTCCTGCCAACACTTCAGCTAACATCCACAGGCAGTACATAGAGGAGATTGAGGAATAACTCTAAGAACCTGGATATAATGAAAATAAGATTTCACTAAAAGATTTAAACTACAACATGAATGTTTAATGAATTGCTACAGAAATATACACAGTCACAATTGTCAGAGTAACTTCTGGACTATGGAAATTCCACACTAATAGAATTGTTGATACTAGTTCAGAGTGGGAATAGTGAGGAAGGAATTCAAGTGCAAAGGAATGTGATTCACTCTCTGCCAAATTATTCAGTGAATGAAGAGGATTGACCTAGAGATCAGGAAAAGAGACGAAAGAAGAAAGGCAAAAGATAATTGAACACAATGGTGTGAATCTAAATGGAGGAGGATATTTTACTAAAAAGCCGTGTAATAATCATCATGGAGCTGCAATGGAGAGAATAAAAGACACAATCTTATTTTCCAACCATCAGGAAAGTGAGTCGTTCAAGACTGAAAGATGCAAAGATAGTGGTATCCCCAAGGAAGATCTAGGTTTCAGCTAAAAGAAATGTAGGAGAAGTAGCTGATATTTAATCTGTGGCTCTTGTTTGAATTTAGTCCCGATGATCTCTTGGACATGAGTGAATACTGAACCAATAGGCAGAGGACGTGTTCCAACCTGCTTGGGATGGTGTTTTCCGAGCGATAAGGGCTTATGCAAGACGAATGCTGCAGGGATTACATCAGCAAGTCATCCACCAGGTTTTGTGGAAATGGACAAAATAGACTCATACCCATGAGGATCAAGCAGCAAGAGTCCCTTGCTCTGATACTCTGTGCACAAAGCAGTAGTGTAATAATTTGTCTTTTAATACAGCTTGCCTGAAGGGAAAGAATATGCCTGGAGAATTAATATAAACATCTATTCTTCCTACAATTGTATTTCTTACTGTAAATTAATAAATTCATACATATTCGTTTTATACATCAGTCTTTTGTGAATATTTTAAAAGTTGGAAACCCTAAAGGATCATTTCTGGAACACTGAAAAGATCACTTTTCATGCATGGCCAAGTTAATGAGCCAACTCTGGATTTACTTCTATTATTCAAAATAATTCCATTAATACTGAATATCTCTGTATGCTGAGGAACTGTATTAGAGAAATACCTCTGTAACACAAAGATAAATTATTTTACACATGTATCTTGTCTACAAATCTATGAGGTCTGGAAATCAGAAATAGCATCTTATTTTCTCTTATATCCACCAGCATCTAGTGCGGTGCCTGGTACATGCTAGACAAACATTTAATAGTTTTTGAAAGGAAAGGAAGAGTGCTATGAACTGAATGTTTGTGTCCCCCGAAAATTCATATTTGAAACCTAATCCCCAATGGGATGGTATTTAGAGGTGGGGCCTTGGGAAGTGATGAGGTCATGAGAGCGGAGCCTTTATTAATGGGATAGTGCCCTCATAATAGAGGCCCCAGAGAGCTCTCTAACCCTTTCTGCCATGTTAGATTGCTTTGAATAGGTGGCTGTCTGGGTAGCAAACACTACATCTGTCAGCACCTTGATCCTGTAATTTCTAGCCTCCAGAACTGTGAGGAATAAATTTCTGCTGTTTATAATCTACCTGGTCTATGGTATTTTGTTACAGCGACCCAAACGGACTAACATAAACAGTTATTCAAATGGTGGCATTATAGGAAAAAAGAAATTTTTTCTGTTGAACAAGATTATAATATCCTTAGAATCTAACAATTGCTTTCTTGGTTGTCTGTGTAGCAGGTTTTTCTATGTGGCAGGTTGCATTGCATAACAGCTGTTCTGTGTGGCGGGTTGTACTAAGTGGTTAATAAATGCAACTTGTTGAACTATGTGGCAGATCTATGTGACGGATTGTGTCATTAGTCCTATCATGGGTGGGGGGAGTGATTCAGATTTGTAAAATACCTGACCTCTTGCTCCTTTATTTATTTATTTATTTATTTATTTTTTAAGATTTTATTTATTTGAGAGAGAGCAAGAGAGCACAAGCAGGGTGAGGGGCAGAAGGAGAAGCCGACTTCCTGTTGAGCAGGGAGACTGAGGCAGGGCTCAATGGTGAAACTCCGAACTCCGCAATCCTGACCTGACCCGAGCCAGAGGCAGATGCTTAACTTACAGAGCCACCCAGGTACCCCCCTCTTGCTCTTTTAAATGTGTGATGTAGGCAAGCATCACGGTAATTTGCCCAGCTCTCTCAATGGATGTCTGAAAGCCTTTTTTTTTTTTAATTGAATGGCAGGTTTAATACAGATTTTGTTTAAACTGCCTGACATTAAGTAGTATGTTTGAAACAGGATATTTAACATATGAATGATTTGGATAACTTGAGCTTCAAACACTAACCATTTTCTCCAAAATCTTGGGGATTTTTCATCCGTATTGCAGCAACCGAGCAGTTTCCAGGACAAGAAAAGGTACTTGGGAGAGGATTTTTAAAAATACTATTTTCCCCCCACAACTTCAAATAGATAGCCTACTACTTGTAGTTTTTTTAAGGTTAATTTATAGTTTATATTTATATTTATAGTTTATTGAATTTTTCTTAATGTTTACTTCCATTGATTATCTTAACAAATACTTCCTTAATAAGATGGAAGCAAATGCAAAAGCCTATGTAAGACAGGAAACTGGGCAGAGGACTAGGAATGGTTCTCCTAAGACATAAAAGTCACAGAAACCAGGTGCTAAGGGGTCCACTCCTTTGGGTCGGACAGTGAACCAACAGAGTGCTCAGAAGTAGAGCTAAATTTATAAACCTAGGGCTGAAAACATGGAGATTCAAATTCAAGGGAAAAAGAGGAGAGGAACAGGGGAAGAAATTGGGAGAAACACAAGATATCAGAGCCAATTAGCCAAACTAAAGTTAAAGTTCAGCAAACCAGGTAAGAATTATGAGCCCCAGCCAGTTGATGCCCAATCCTGAGCTATTATAAAATGATTCTTAGCTTCCGCAAAGATACTGTCTAGTTTGGAGGTAAGGGTAAAGGGTCAAAATTACGACATATAAAACCGTCAAGGGACAACCAAACACTAATCAGTAAAATAATAAAAGGAATTACAAGATGAGCTCAAAGAAGAAATAAAAGTATGTATGGATTTAAAATCAGTATGTAGGGCGCCTGGGTGGCTCAGATGGTTAAGCATCTGCCTTCGGCTCGGGTCATGATCCCACGGTCCTGGGATCGAGTCCCGAATCGGGCTCCCTGCTAGGCAGGGAGCCTGCTTCTTCCTCTGCCTCTGCCTCTCTCTCTCTTTCTCTCTGACTCTCATGAATAAATAAATAAAACATTAAAAAAAATAAAATAAAATCAGTATCTAGAGACAAGAAGGTCCAGAACCCTAACTATAACTGCATACGATTGTCACCGAAAGG
Source organism: Halichoerus grypus (assembly GCF_964656455.1). Lineage (NCBI taxonomy): Eukaryota > Metazoa > Chordata > Mammalia > Carnivora > Phocidae > Halichoerus > Halichoerus grypus. Next base: position 39,252,769 of record NC_135712.1, read on the forward strand.
AGCCTGCCAAGGCGAATAAGTGCTCTTTACATCCAGTTTGGCACATTTATCTTTTTGCCATCACTGAACTTATGTCCCCTGAAGTTCTTAGAGAAATGATAAACAGTGGAATTCCCTGTCTTAACATAGGCAGATTCTGATTTTGATGAAATTGTTTTGAGGTTTTTTGTTTGTTCGTTTGTTTTTTTAATAATCACTAAGTCACCATCAAAAGACATTCCTGCCCCCTTCCCTTCTGGTGAAGTTATCATGTAGACACAATCCAAAAAAAGATGAACTACTTTTATTAGACAAATGATAATTTGCCAGCAATTTATTAAATAAGAATTGTGCACTTGTAACTTATAGCATAAATTTTACTCACTGTTGTCTTTTTGCTTCACTGTAAATTTCTTTATATTTTCTTCTCTGCTATATTCCTGAGTTTGATTTATCCAATGTGCTCAAAAATTCATATTAAAGACAAATGAGTTGATGCTGCATATCTCATAAAACATGCTTAGAGAACAAGTTTTGATGGATAGGAAACCTTTTTGGTCAAACTTGTGGTTGGTTTCCAAAGGTCATTTTTTTTTCAACCCAGATTCAGTAAGTCTTATAAAATATGAGTTAGTCATGTCCATCCAACTCCCAGTATATCCTGATCCAGTAGCATATAGATATGGTGATAGTTATGTCAAAAATAGCAAACATCCCTTCAGTTTCTTCCTGGCCATTCCACTTGATGAAGTCCAATTAACCAAAGAGGAATTTGGTCTTGTAGAGAAAATTTCAATGACTACTGAAGTAAAAGATTATTGCCTCTGAAAAGTTTGGTTGGGCGAATAGTCAGTGTTTATTTGTACCTGAACCTAGATCTTGTATGTCCTTTTCATTAGTTTTTCTAATCATAAACAGATGAAAACTCCTTGCAGGAATTGTAATAAAAAAAAATCTCCAAACTTAGAATAAACCATTATTTTTTAAGATACTTTTAAAATGGCTTTTAATGATTTTTCTCATATAATAGCTTTTATGTCTGATACTCAGGTATTCTCAGGAATCCTGCAAAATCTCTTAAGTAACATTTATTGTTTTCTAACATTTTGAGATTAAAAACATTCAAATAAGAAAAAAAAGATATCATTAAACTAATGAAAGTTGTTTTTTTTTTCTAAGAAACCTTCTTGGTAAAATGTGACTGTTAGTATTTTATAATAAAACCAGGATCCCATGCTATCACTGAATAATATTTCCCTCTATCAAGATCTAAAAGAAGTTGTAATTATAAAAAACACCAAGAAGGTCTTGATGATAGGAAACTGCAGAGAATTTCCTTTTCTAGTAGGTCAAGCTGGGTAAGAGAGTCAAAGGAAATTTTCTTGTTCGTGGTTCCACTAAGATTTTGACGTGGGCTGAAACCAGACTGTGATCCAGTGACTGTGGGGTGTATTTGTTTCTCCTGCCCTCCCCGCCCCTGTCCTGCTGAAAACAAACATGGCTTGAGAAAATGTCTGAAAACAGTGATCTTCTTGTGCCCATCTTAGTGCAGTCAGATGATTGAGAAGCACACCATGCTCTGCAGATGTGGAAACTGTGTAATTCTGAGTTTCCTCCAGGAAAGAATGAGCCTTGGTAGGCTGGAACTAAAGCTTCTTTAAAGGTGTAAAATAACCGTGAATTTCCTATCACCATGGACAACTATTTCAGATGTTTACAGCCAATTTAAGCATGGTGGCTAACAGCTGTGCGTAATATGGCTGCCTTAGAGTACATGTGCCTTCAATAAGAGTGAGGGGTGCATTCCTCACTCTTTCTTTTTTTTTTTAAAGAAGTTATACCCATGTTACTTTTGCTTAACTTCTGGTTCAGTCCTTTGCTTGATGTGATGAGATTTGCAAATGTAGATAGACCTTTTATAAAAGAAGTACTACATTCTTGTTTTATAAAAGTTTGAATTTTGCGTCAAAAATGCGTTTTATTTAGAAATTTAACACAAATTTATATTAGTTGCAAAGTTTGAGAAGCAAGCTTTCCAATTTTGCCTAATTCTAAGGACAATAATTTTTACTATATAGATAACTGCCCAGAGATGCAACCTACATAAATTCAAGTACTTGCCCATTTCATTTTAACATTAATAGAATGTTAGTTCAAAGACAAAATTGAATACAATGGAAATGGAATGGCTTTCATAGACCCTGTTAGAAAGTCTATTTTTTGACTGAAGACATAACAGTTTGGATATCTACCAGGAAGTTCTCTGTCTTTTGATCTAGAGGGAAGTTTTGTAATAAGCATATTAAATTCTAATATTAATTTAGATCTGTGAAATCGGCTTTGATCTGAGAAATCTCAATGGAATAGATAACAAAACTCTAGTATATAATAGGTTTGTACATATTAAGCAGTAAGTATCAATAGAAGAAGTATCAACAGAAGAATCAATCAGTAAGAATCAATCTTCAGAAGAAGAAGCAGAAGGAGAAGAAGAAGAAGAGGAAGAAGATGGGGGAGGGTGTCTATGAAATTTGGATGCTAGTTATGACTTCAACATGAATTTTTGGAAATAGAAATAATGCAGTACTAGTAATTTTTTCCCCCTCAAACACATTAATTTTTCAAAGTAGAAATGAATTGCCTTGGTTTCAGGGGACAATTTGTACCCATGGCTATTGTACATTGGGAAAGTACTCGTAGACTTAAATAGATGACTGGATCTACTTGTGTACCCTGCAAATCATTTTATAATCAGCACTTTAATTAATCACCCTTTACATCCAATTCAGGAAAACTTATGAGAATTGAGGCACTGTATGTACTTTAGAAAGTCTTTTACTTGGGAGCCTTTTTATTGTCTTGCTTTGGGAACTCAGATTGATAAAGTTCAAAACGTTATTGCATTTGCTTGGATAATCCTATTTGAACATCACAATCAAGGAGTATCACTATTTTATAAAATATGCCTAATTACAAACTCCATGATGTAACACAATGTAAAATGTAAACCTAGATTTACTAAACGTACATTTCCAATTCATTTTCAAAAGTTTGCTTTTGTTTTGTTTCTTGAAGGGATGTAGTCAATGAAAGAAAGATTGCCTTTAAAGTATTTTAACCATGATGGTTGATGGAAAAGATAGAATACTGAGAAATGTTGTGATACTTTAATTTCAAAAATCATCAATGTTGGGGCACCTAGGTGGTGTGGTCAATTAAATCTCCGACTCTCAGTTTCAGTTCAGGTCATGATCTCAGGAATGAGATCAAGCCCCAAGTTGGGCTCCGTACTCAGTGAAGAGTCCCTTGAGCTTCTCTCTCCCTCTTCCCCTGCCACTCATGCTCTCTCTCTCTAATAAATAAATATATTTTTTAAATCATTAATGTTGTTATTAATATCAAAATGTATATTTTGCCAAAAAATGTTAAGGAACATCAGTGTTATTATTTTTTTTATTTATTTTTTTTATTTTTATTTTTTAAAGATTTTATTTATTTATTTGAGAGAGAGAGCACATGAGAGGGGGGAGGGTCAGAGGGAGAAGCAGACTCCCTGCTGAGCAGGGAGCCGATGCGGGACTCGATCCTGGGACTCCAGGATCATGACCTGAGCCGAAGGCAGTCGCTTAACCAACTGAGCCACCCAGGCGCCCACATCAGTGTTATTAAAACTCATTTACTTCTCCAAAAATAATTTACTATATCTCTTATAGAAAAGTTAGCTTTGTGGTATCTGAATTTTAATCCACCTCAAATTCAGTGTTAAACCTCAGAAATGAAATTCAATTATACTTTTTAGAGTTATATATATTTCTAAACTGGATTAATGATTGATATATTTTGTCATTTTGATATGAAAATGTTCTCATGGTTAAAATTATGTACAAATGTATAAAACTACATAAAACTAGGTAAAATGGTGTCTATTTTTTCAAGTACTATTTGGATTCATCCCCCTTTTAAAAAGTATTCAATTTATAAACAATAAGCATCCTAAATATTTTTAAAGGTTATTACTGAGTCTGAATATACAAAACTTTTATGTTTACTTTTTTCTCTGATAAATGATAAAATAAAGCCTTCACAAGGCAAAAACTCAAAAACTATAAAGGGATCACCTTCCTACACTAATAATAATAACTACCTTCATATAAATAGTACTTACTATGGACTTGGCACTAATCTAAGTCTTCTGTATATATGTATATGTGCATTAATTAATTCTCACCATATTCTTATATGAGAATGATATAATGTTATGGACATAATACTACTTTTCTCTGGAATACATTATAGCTCAGATAGGAAAAATCGTTATGATTTCCTAAATTTCCAAATACCACCACTATAGCAAATCGTAAATGATACAATTTAAATAAAAATGATATTTGCTAAGGCTGAGTAGTCAGCTGGGCTTTCTCTCACTGTTTTAAGTAATTTGTACCTGGTTGCATAATAATATAAAGTCATATATTATCAAATTTGCAAACTGCCACAGTTTAGAAACTTGGAGTAACTTGCTGGTAAAGAGATATAGCAAAGAGACTATTCTATTTTCATTGTGAAACTTGTCTATAAAGAAGAAGTCTTAACAAAAAGAGAAAAAAATGGTGTGGAAGGAAAAGGAGTTTTTTGTGCCTTCTTTTTAAAAACTGTTTTTATTGTGATCATTATGTTTTTCACTGTGCTCAGTGGATATTGTCACGGGGAGGAAAAAGGCTTAATAGCATGAAAAGAAAATTTCAAAATTTATGTTTTTATGAGACTTTCCATTTAGATCAGACTAGAGATTGGCATATAAACTAGTTCCCACCAAATGAATCACTTGAGATGACATTTATTTGTTGAAATCAATGTTGTTTTGAAAATCAGTGCTGCCTTTACAATCTATTAAAAAAAAAAAAAAAAAGAAGGGCTAATTTATTAGTCCTATTTTCATCCCCAAAACAAATGCTTCTAAAAAAGGTAGGGGCCATAACATTGATTCTATTTGCAAATTTGTCTATGTTAGGAGTGTAGATAAATAGGAGAAGATAGCAATGATGAAGATAGGGCAGTGGAATCCAAAACTCTATGCCTCATTCAGTGTTATCTTCAATAAACTTGTATGAGTTATTCTCATTTTTCAGAGACTCCTTACAATCTTAATCTCATTTCCCCATCATCCAAAATGGCTACCTAGGCAAAAAGGACCCAGTCCTGGCTCCAGTGGGTCTAGTGAAGAAATAGCAAATGTTGTAAGAAAGCTTAATTGATTCTTATTTTGGTAATCATTGGTAAATTTAAAAATTTAATCACTCCAGTAAAACGAAAATAAAATTCCACAAAGTTATGTCTATATACAAATTGATGAAAGAGATTGGCCAATGGAGACAATTAAAAAACAAATAAAAATGAAAAACATCTACAAAAACATGGTTGTTACTTATCTGGCAAGTGAACTGACCAATAAAAAACAATTGATCAATTTAGGATAAGCCATCAATCTTAGGAAACACCTGGCTTTTGAGTCCGATAGATGTGGTTCAAAACCTGGACTCTAAACTTACCTTTTTTTTTAAATTTTATTTTTAAGATTTAATTTTTTTAAGTAATATCTACACCCAATGTGGGGCTCAAACCCACAACCCCGAGATCAAGAGTTGCATGCTCCACTGACTAGCCAGCCAGACACCCCTTATCATCTTTTTAATCCCTTTAAATAAAGTAACCTATATCTCAGCCTTGGAATCCTCATAAATAAATAAATAAATAAATAAATGATACATTCTTTATTAGGACTACTGTAATAATTAAATAGTATAGAGATTATAAACAGCTTCACACCAGGGAGACAATGTCTAGAGAATTTTGTCATATTTGTCCATGTGTTATGGGCTGAATTGTGTTGCCCCACAAATTCATATGTTGGAACTCTAATTTCTAGTTAGAAATTAGAACATGACTGCATTTGAAGATTGGGCCTTTAAATAGGAAATTAAATAAAAATGAAGCATTTAGGGTGGACCTTAATCTCATCTGACTTGTGCCATAGAGAGAAAAAATTTGGGCACTCAAAAGAGAGACAAGGGCTGCTTGCACACAGAGGAAAGACCATATGAAGACACAGCAAGATGGCAGCCATCTGTAGGCCAAGGAGAGAGGATTCAGGAGAACGCATTCTGCTGATATCTCAGTATTGGACTTCCAGCATGCAGAACCATGAAAAAATACATTTCTGTTGTCTAATATTTTATTGTGGCAGCCTTGGCAAATTAATACAATACGCATATGAAAAAATGGCAAATTGAGACTCCTAGGTGGCTCAGTCGTTTAAGAGTCTGTCTGCCTTCGGCTCATGTCATGATCCCAGCATCCTGGAATCAGGGCCCACATCAGGTTCCCTGCTTGGCGGGGAGCCTGCTTCTCTTTCTCCTCCCCACTCATGCTCTCTCTCACTATCTCTGTCTCTCTCTCTCAAATAAATAAATAAAATCTTAAAAAAAGAGAAAGAAACAGCAAATTGCCCCAATGTAGGCAAAATGTCTAATGCTACATGTCATAGTTGTTAGGAACATGCCTCATGAAATGTTCCAAAAACTACATGTATTATTTCATTTAATCCTCAAAATAGTGATAATGGATTAAGTGCTATCTTAATGTCCGTCTTACAATGAGGAAACTAAGTTACAGAAGTTTTTAATAACCTAAGGTCACACAGCCCAAAACTGGAGTCTAAGCTCATGACCACTATGCTCCAAGAGAAACAGCAAAATTAAAAATAAATAAGTAAACATTCAGTTTTATGGGCATGTCGTACAAATTGTACATCCTTATTCATTAAAGAGCATGAAACCCCACAGCCTTTGTTAAGAAAGAAGGAAAAGCCATATAGACTTTAAACCTAATTTGGGCATACATGAGTACATGTTATCAGATCTATTTTTACAAGAACTTTTCAATGCTCATTTTCATGAGGAATATAGATGACACACACAGTTTTTAGAAAACTAAGAGTTGTTTTTAGTGTAGCCTAGACTATAATTTTAGAGTCCCTTAGCCCTATCTGTTCCATGTACCCATTGATTAATTCCATGAGCACAAACACAAAGCAGATACAACTCAGAAGAAAATAAAAGCTGACTACCTTGTCTGACCCGTAGTTAAAATGCTCATATTTTCAACTTGAAAAATTGTATTTCCTTTTGCTAAAGTAATTTGGCGTAAGGATTTGAATAGGTCAAATATCTGAATTATATATTATCTTAACAGAAACTTGGCTTGATAATTTAAATTACTGTTAATCAAATATTGATATGGAGAGTCCCTAACGGATATAAAATAAATTGATACAAAACAGATATAAAATAAGAAATTGATACAATATTGAACATCAGGTAATTATAAATAAATGTATCTAAAAAGATTAAAATAGCATGGTTAGTAATGAAAAAACTTATTACCAGGTGCCAGTCACTGCCCTAGATTTCAGGTAGAGCAGTAAAAGGCAAAAACCGTTTTTCGTATTTTTCATAAATGAGAAAAATACCTACTAAAATTTATTTAATATAATTACTTTTTGTGGAAATGCTCTTTTGTTTTTGATGGAAAAAAAGGAAACTTTACCTGACAATCCTATAAACATAACAATAAATTCTAATATTTAATTCGGCTAACACAGTATTTTCATTAGCTTACTTATTCAATCTTATCCTTTATGTGTCCTAAAATCTAGAAGGATTGTACTTTAAATGTTTTCTCCTGTTGTAAGAGCAGTATATAACAACTGTGGAAAATTTTAATAAAACAAATACTAGCACTTGTATTCCCTTCACTTTTATGGATCGGTACTACTCAGATATTGATTTGATATACTGCATTTTAGTTTGGTATTTGTATATATGTGTTTGTGCCCTGAAAATTTGATTCATGCGTTCATTTATTATTTAGTTTAACAAATATGGATTGCACAACTATTCTGTACCAGAGCAACAGAATATAGGAGCGACGACTATGTATTCTAAGGTAAAGAAATCCATGGATGGATATAAAGACCAGGAATTGGATTTGGACATGTTGAGTTTGAGATGTGCATTAAACCCTCAAATGGAAAAATTGAGCATGGGGTTGGGTCCAGAAGAAAAGTCTGGTCTGGATATGGACCATCTGGGAGTAGAAGTTATTTAAACCCAGAAGGCCATAGAAAGCAGCAAAGATGTAGAGTGTGGGGAGAGAAGAGAAGACGCCAAGGACTGAGCACTGAAGTTCTTCAATATTAAAAGGGTGAGAAGAAGAGAATGAACCAGCAAATGCCATAAAGAAGGAGGAACCAGGAACCAGTGAGAGAAGAGGAAAAACAAGCTTATCTATTGAAATAGGGGAGAGTTGCAACTCTGTTAAATTGTGCTGTTAGATCCAGTGTGATAATAAATAGGAACTGACTGTTGGACTTAAAATGAGGAGGGCATCAGTGACTTCAATGAAAGCTATTTCCATGAAGCATGAGGGAAGAAAACCAGGTGGAGTGGAGTGAAGGGAGAGTGGGACAAGAAGAATTAGTGTGTGGGTCACTCTTTCTTGAAGTTTTGCTGCAAGGAGACCAAAAAAAAAAAAAAAAAAAAAGTCGAGTGGTGTTTTAGAAAGAGATGGAAAGTGGGGCCGAAATAAGGTATCAATTCTTCTTTTAAAAAATAATATCTGGTTTGAATGCTAATTAAAGGCATTTAAGGGGGAGCAAAAATCTGGTGGTGTAAGCAAGGTGGGAGAACTGTGATGCCCAGGAGCAAGAAAGGGAATGGGAGTGCTTTCCTCAGACACGGGAGAGGGTGAGCTCCAGGAGCAGGCAGGAGGGAGGATGGGAGGGCAGGTAAAGATAGGTAGGTAGTCCCCATGGTCTGAAATGATGCCTTTTGATGACTGAGTGAATGGACTAGAGATGGGAGAGGGTAGACATGAATGGTCAAGGACAATTTCATGAAGTAATAGTGAAAACAATCAGGGTGGTATGTTCCCCACTCATGTTCAGCTGATCAGATGCTGATTTGGATTTAGATGGTATTGGCTGGGCCATGGTGTGGCCAAGAAAGCAAAATAAAGGTTTTCATCAAGTTTTTCTCATTTCATATTAACTGATGAGTTTCTTTCCTGTGTTATCGAATATCCTTTAAACATGATTTTAATGCTTGTAAATAAATACATGCAATCATATATTGAAATCTTTCCCTATTTTTAACTGTGTTTGTTCTTTCAATAATTATAGAATTTGAGAGTCAAAATCTAGAACCAATTGCAAGAAGAAAGGTGTCTGAAAAAACATAAGAAATTGCAAAGGGATTCCAAAGGAATAAACTGTTTTAGTAAAGATCTGTTGCTGGATAACAGTTCACTCCCAAAATTCAGCGGCTTCAAAAACAAGAGCTAATTATTTGCTCCCATTTATGCAATTCAAGTATTACGTGGTGGGAATAGATTGTTTCTCCTTCAAAATGTATCAGCTAAAGCAACTTGACTAGAAAAATTACTTCCAATGTGGAGGTCCCTCACATGACTATTCTGCTGGCTGGCCTTAGGCGCAGATTGGCGATATTTGAAAGATTATAACGGATCTTAGAAATCAATATTTCATGATGAATATGAATTTAGATTAGATTGGAAGAGTTTTCATTTATTCCATTATTTTCCAAATATCTTTTCAAAACGAAATCTACTTAAAAAAATAATTTTTGCCTCAGTTTTTTGGAATCGCTTTCCTACCTCTTGGAGGCATACATTGTTGTTCTTTTTATGGACTATTAACTACTTAAATTCTTTTCATTCTCTATTTATAATTGTTAAAATATGTGAAACTGTGCTTGTGCCTCTGATATAGTTTTGGACACATGTGTTTTACAATGATGTTGGTTGCCAAATAATCAGCCATCGTAATTTGTTTTCTGTTTTATACAGTACTTTTTAGCCCAGATTTGCTGTGCTTTGTTCATTTTCTGTGTTTATTTTTGACTTGAGTTTTTTTTTTTAGATTCCTAATTTTGTTGATTTAACTAAAGAACGGGAACTCAAATTTCTTCTTTGAGAAATACATGGAGGTTTTCTTTGTAACATGATCTAAATTCACTCTTTTTGGAGAATTTTTCATGAACTCTTAACATAAAGTCATATTCTCAGTTTTGGTAGCACGGTTCAATGTTTCCCCTTTAATGTAGCCTAATGATTAGTCACTCAAATATTTTATTTTATTCTAAGTATATTATACCAGTTACTTGACTGACTAAAGTTTTTAGTATGTAACAAAATTATTGCACCAGATCGTGGCTGAAACCATTTTACAGCATCGTCTCTTTTATAGAAATACAGTATTTCCATTCACATTAATAGTCTACCACTATACAACAATTGTATTTGCCAAAACACAATATAAATAATCCATTCATTGTCAAGCCAGACAAATAACTTAAATGACTATTCTATTATTTCATTATTATTATGATATAGACTGGCCATTAGCCTCTTACATCTAGAATCATTCTGTTCCCTAATCCTAAATTATATATTGTTTCTGGGTGTTCAAAGTCATATATCTGAATTTTATTTATCTTCTCCAATACTTAAAAATACTTTAAAAATATTTTTCAAATGTATTAAGGCCTGAAAAGACAGTTACCATTTTATTCACAGGTTGCTTCTTCCTACAGTCGTAGTGTCTCAAGTTTAACAGTACAGTAAGTCTCTTGCGATAAAGTTTATCTTAAATATTCATGTTTTTATGACTTTATCAATTGTACTAATCATTTCATCCACCTGAATATAAAGCAGAGAAATAAGTATATTAGTCACGTGGTTAATAGCATTGCAGTCTAAGGGTATTTACTGAAATCCCATATCCCTTCTTTTGCTATAATTTTGCAAAATAGATCTCAGCATTTATTAGTACACTGTTATTGTAATTTTATTGAAAAGTATTATTTAGTTCAGTTAATATTTTAAAACAGCAACCATTAATTAATAATGTTTTCTAGAGTTATTATTGATAAGTTAAAACCTTTCAATGACATATCTGTATGTAACATCACAAAAGCCACAATTACTTGACTTTCATCATTTGCATACTAAGGAAATGACTCTTACAATATTTCTATGGAACAGAAAAATATTTTCTTTGTGAACTGCTTAACATAGATATTTGTCTGTCTTCTTGGTTTGGAATTACACTTGTCATAACATGAGCAAATTCTGTGTGAATTAAATGCTTCCTAGGTGATATAAATAAATATATTTTTGCAGTCAGAGCTGACTAATAGCTAATTATTTTTATAGACAAGCCTCTGTGGTAGACTTTGTGAGATTTATACGTATATTTTAATGCCATTTCAACAAATGTATCTCCATACCCAGAGAATAAGCCTAGATTATGGAAATGGTCTGCTGGAGTTCCAGAACTATTTGACAAGATACTCTTTTTTTTCCATAAAACATGTTTATATTTTAAGTTTACTATTATTCTACTTTTTGTAGCTTTATTTTTTCTTGTTTTCTTGTTCTAAATATAATTTTTATCTTCAATCTTGAACAGCATGTTTTCTCCCTGAAATGTAACAAAGGACTATATCAGAGAGTGAATCACTTTTATTGCCAGCTATAGGAAAATAATAATGCACAACACTTAATTTCCCAGGTAAAGAAATCTTATAGGAAAGATAAATTTTATTACAGCATCTATCCTAGAATGTACAAATGGACTTTGTTAATATTATTACTGCTGGGTTTGCCTGTTTTTAAAGACGCAACATCCATATGGGAAATTTGGATGTTACCCCTATAATTATTTCAATATGTATATATTAAATACACACACACACACAAACACACATCTTGCAGATCTCACACACTCTCTCTCTCACACACACAAGTAATATCTCAGTAATTGAAAACTTAACCTAAATATATGTCAGCATGTAGAGTGTTATGAACTAGATCAGTGATAGCAGACCTCTTGACTAGAATCCTGTGTTCCCAATTTACTGCCTACGTTTTTGCAAGCTACTAAATCTTTCCAAGTTTTGAAATTCTTATCTGTTAAATGAGATTTTTTACCCAGGACCATAGTGAAGATTTAGGGAGATAACATATCTAAACGGTGATGTATTCCTGGTACATAGTAAGCACTTGTTATATGTTAACTATTACTTTTATTGTATTTATTTTCATAGCAATATAATTCTGAATGGAAGATAAGTATATGCAGACAACTATGTGTGTCATTGTAAAAAAAATTACTACAGTTTAGGGCCATATGTGATGAATAGTATATAGTGGCTGCCACAAGGAAATTTGAATAAGATCTAGATATTTCAAGAAGAGGAGATCATTTTTAATTGATGTTTTCAGGAACTACTCCATGAATGAATAGTCACTGACACAGATCTGCAAGTTTATTTTATTAAAATAAACTATATGGGTAATTGATTGGATGACACAGGTGTACTTTCAATAATACTAGAATTAATATGTATTTTTGAATCAAAATGGATTTAATTCAATATATATGGTTTATAATTTAATTCTCTATTGTATTTGAGCCCTTCAGGTGTGTTCAAAAAACAAAGCAAAGCACAATTGTTTTTAAAAGTCACAGGTTAAAAAGTACGTGAAATACTTTTTAGAAAACATTTCAATTGGTTGCTGCACAGATAATAACCTTCAGCATGTGGTCATGAATTAAATGCAAAATAACATCAGGAGCCCTGCTTCAAGAAATAATTAGGCCTTCTGCAGAGTCATTCAGTAAAATTACATTATTGTGTTCAACTGAGAGGAGCTGTGTAGAATTGTATTTGTAAAATATAATTGCAGAGACAGCTGGCCTGAAAAAGGAAGAATCTTAATAATATATGTTGCTGAGGTGGTTGGTTGTTTACTCCCCATTATGAGAGTGGTTGATAAGAAGAACAGTCATTGTTGCATAGGAGAGAGAAATTAATTCAGGAAAATAATGATGTAGCTTCTCATGCAGTTTAACTGAATTTTAAAGTGAAATGTATTGTTAGCCATGCAAGCAACATGCTTTGAGGATTTGTTCTCCTTGCTCTTACTCCCGAAGCTTCAAATCTTCTATGTGGCCTTTCTCAGTTGGCTTCCTCTATTATTTTCTTAACTTCCCCCTTGTAATGTAAACATGGGAAACAGAAAGTGGTAGAAGAACAAAGGATAGGCATACAAAATAGCTCCACTCTCTTTGCAGAAAGATTTAATAGGGAAATGGTACCACACTGAGATTTTATGAAAAGATTGATAATAGTGTGTTCATTTAAATCGAATGGGGAGCCACTGTATGTTTTGCCATTTTAAAGTTAATTTCACTTTTTACTTAAAGGCCTTCTAGATTTTTTTCCACCCTTTGTCAAACAGGACAATTAATTTTATCAACATGACCTTTCAATGCCATTGTAAACTCTCATGTGCTAAAATAAATGTCTTGACACCCTCGTGAACATGAATTATACAGATAATCACATGAAATACTGGGGACAGTATTTCATATACAATTTACTGTCATGTAAATTAAACACAAATCAAGGGAAGACAAAGAAAAATGGTAAGTCGATTAACTCCAGAGAGAACTGTAAGTTTTAATAGGATACTTAATAGTAAGCTAATCTTTAAATAGCTTTGGCTATATAAATGAATATCAAGTAACTATAGGTCCCTAAAAATAAAGGCATTATGAAATGTATGTTAATCATTTCTTAAAAAATAAAAATTTCTATCTTTAGACAAGGTCAGACTACCTTTCTCTCTAAAAATATTGGGGTGACTTGTATTTTTACTTATTAAAACCAAGTTTATAATTTTCAGGTAAGAAGACAAAGTTTTACTTCTATAGCAAATATTTGTTGAGGCTAAAACGTGCCAGTCACTTCTATGCAGGAAACAAAATAGAGTACACTCAGGGAAGTGATATGCGATACGTCAGTCGTGATAGGTGTAATGAGGCAAAAATAAGCAGAGTAAGGAGATCAATGACAGATGCACAAATAGGTTGGTTAGGGAAGGCCCCTCCAAGGAGGTGAAATTTAAGCAGGGTTCCATCTTTTATTTTTTGTTTTTCTTTTTGTTTTTAGAATTCTTTAATATATTTATTCTGAATTTAAGGAGACAAAATTGTAAGATCTATATGCAAGAATTCTGTTCTATTTATCACAGGAAACCAAATAAGTTCCCTCAACTATATACAGTTGTTATTGACAAAAATGTTTTCATTGGCTTCACTCAAATAAAAAATATGATTTAAATAAAGCACTGAGTGGGGGTGCCTGGGTGGCTCTAGTCCCTTAAGCAGCTGCCTTTGGCTCAAGTCATGATCCTGGGGTCCTGGGATCGAGTCCCGCATCAGACTCCTTGCTCAGGGGGGAGTCTGTTTCTCCCTCTTCCTCTGCTCCTCTCTCCCCTCCCCCTCCCAGTGCTTTCTCTCACTCACTCTCTCTCTCTCAAATAAATAAATAAACTCCTTTTTAAAAAATAAAAATAAAGCACTGGAAGATATGTAGAACCCATCTTTAGATGTATTTCATGATCTTTTGGGTTAATAATTCAGGCAGAGCTCAGCTGGGCTCTTCTGTTCCATGTGGTTTTGGCAAAGGCCATGCTGGTACTCAGTGGCAGGGCTGGTCTGGAAGGTCCAAGGTGGTTTCATTCATACAGCTGGGGCTTTAGTGGGGATGACCGAAGGCTGAGCTTGGTCAGGGGCTGTCAAGGAGGATGCCGAACGTGTCCGTCAGCACAGCAGTCTCAGGTAATCAGAACTCTTATGCGGTGGCTCAGGGCTGCCTGAGAGAGTGTTCCAAGAAACAGGAAGTAGATGCTCCTAGCCTCTCAAGGTCCAGACCCAGCCCTGTCCACAGGGTTACTGTGGCTGCATGTTATTGCCCAAAGCAGTCACAGCCCTCACCCAGATTCTCCACTTCTTCATCGGGGAAGCGTTAGAGTGTGCAGCTGTCTTGAATCTGCCCACTATCCATTAAAAAAATTACAAAATTTACTCAAATACAATGACCAAAAGAAAATTCACCTAAAGTGTTTGGATCATTCTATAGGATTTGCTGCGTGCGTGCGTGTGTGTGTGTGTGTGTGTGTGTGTGTGTAGTATTTGGATCAAACCTAAAATGATGTAGCTATCCTGAGAACATGGTATTTTCCCATTGGGTATTCTGGAACTCATACATTAAAATCCAGTCAATAATGCTTATTATTTACTCACATATTGAATCTGTGAAATGCAGCAAAAGCTAATGCACTATGGCTATTTTTCTTACAGAAAAAGTTTCATAGTCTATTTTCATCTCAATGTTGACTTTATCCTGTTAATTCTTATATAATGATGTCCTTTATTTTTAATATCCCACTGAAAATAATAATAATAAAATAAAGATATCTATACAATGTCAAAATTATGATGTCCCTATTTAACTTAAAGGCTGCATTGTATTTGCTCCAGAGTAAACTTGCAAACCGTTCTTTTGGTCGCTCCGAGCTGTCAGTCTAATCACTGTGGTCTTTGCTTCTGAAGTCTTGTTGGGCAGATAACTCTTAAATTCCAAGCAAATCACCCAACTGGTTTTACCTACAGTAGCAATAAAATTATCCTAATTCTCTAACAATGGTACATTTTTTTTATTCTCTTTCATCCACTAGGTCTACTTTAATAGGACACATAAGATCATTTAGAATATCTGCTATAGTCATAGAAATCCTTAATTTGGGGAACCTTGAAGGACTTATAATTGGGATCTAATGGTAGCTATAAGTTAGTTATATTATTAACTTTATTTTCTGTGTAAAAGATTTTTGACTATGATATTTAAATTGCCATATGTTTACTATGATATTGGTATGACTTTGTTAAATTAAGATTTATTAAGTCGAGCACAGGGTGCTGGATGGTGAGCCATGGTTCAGCTACAAACTACAAAAGAAAATGAAATAGGGAAATCTATTCCTCATAGATCCAAGGGGAAGTATATAGCATGCCTTCAGGGGTCATATGGAGAGGTCAAGGCAGGGTGCAGGCCAAGAGAGAGGCAGGACCTGGATCACATGCCTCTATTAGGGCTCGTGGGTGGAGTGCTTTGGAGTTCCTGGGCTAAGGTGGGATCAGTCAATTCAAACCAAAAGAATGGGGTGTGGGTAACCTCCATGGGATCTTATCTAAGTTGAGCATAAAGGATAGGCCCTGAGAGGCAAGGGAGACTGTTGATCGCAGTGGCAGTTGGGGAGGTCACATTAGAAACTTACGTTTGCTTGTGCCTCTGAGGGCCACTGTCCATGGCACGCACTTCCGTGAGAGGCTCGTGTCAGCCTGAGGTCCTGTAGTCTACCTGGCCAAACAAAATGCCCATGGGGGCAGCAATACCATGGAGCCACTTCGTTAAACTTTTGACAGATATCTTAAATAAGAGTATGTAAAATTTTAGGACAGTTTTGGCTCCATTATATTAGCTCTCTGATTTATCCAAATTTTGGTTTGTGTGGACAGCAAGATTTATACTTTTCTTGAATCCCCTTGAGATTTAACAGGGAGTCTAGGGCCATACCACCCTGAACGCGCCCGATCTCGTCTGATCTCGGAAGCTAAGCAGGGTCGGGCCTGGTTAGTACTTGGATGGGAGATTTAACAGGGATTCTTTGGTCTGTCTATTCAGGCAAGTCTGAGGAGGGCTAGGTGCATTATTCACCTGGATGCACCACACTTTCTTCAGAGATTCCTTTTATGCTGTCCATTTAAAATCCCTTTCACACTAGCTGTAACAAGAGCTTTTATAATCACATAGGCTCTTTTAAGACCTAACTTCTCGTAATTTATTTTTATGGTAACGAATCTAGAAGATCTATGGCTGGCTGACTTGGGAATCAAAAATTTCCCCTTGAATTTTTGCTCATTAAACATACAAAAGTTACTCAGAAACTGGCTCAAGACATTGCCAGTTGAAATAAATTTTAAAAGGAAATCCATTCTTTTTGTGCTGGTCTCGTGGAATAGTCTCATTCACTCTTTTTAAAATATGTCTCTAAAGTTTGACCTTAGCCAGGAAGGTAAGAGAACATAGTCGCAATCTGTTCACTTTGAATTGGGTGGGTCTGCTGGCCAATTTCTCTTTGGGCATTCACGGTCTCCAATTAGTCATGCAATTAATTAACAACCACTTTAATTCCTTTCTTGAAAGGCATAAAAAAATGATATCTCACCATTTAAATGTCTAACCATATAATCACCTGGACATGAGAATAATATCTGTCTGGCTAGATTTCACCGTCACGGCAATATCTAGTTTAGATATTTGGGAATATTTGAAAGCCTAATAACTAACGTGTTTGCTTTCTTTCAGATTATTTCTCCTTTCTCTGGGCTTTTAGCATTAGATAAGCCTAACTAGAAATGATTTGATAACAAATAATTTTTTATAGGAAGCACTCATAGCACTGAGTGTCTTACTGGATTTACAAATTTTATTTTCTAGAAGCCAAAAGTGCTTTTTAAGAGTTGTGGATTCATGAGCATTGATAATAAGAGCTAACTCTTACTAAGGTGTTACTCCAAGTGTTTCTTTGTGTATTAACTCATTTAATCTTCATGATAACCCTATAAGGAAGATACTTTTTTGGAAAGGAAGAAGGAGTCATCCCTAGTTATAGATGGGGAGTCTGACCCACAGAAGGTCACAAAGGTAATAAATGGTAGAACCGGGTTTTGAAGTCAGGTTGTTTAGCCTGTGTGGTCCATATTTGCTATATTGTTCTTTCTATATTATAGATTTTTTTTAAAGATTTTTATTTATTTATTTGACAGAGAGAGAGAGAGGCAGCAAGAGAGGGAACATAAGCAGGGGGAGTGGGAGAGGGAGAAGCAGGCTTCCTGCAGAGCAGGGAGCCCGATGCGGGGCTCAATCCCAGGACCCTGGAATCATGACCTGAGCCGAAGGCAGACGCTTAACTACTGAGCCACCCAGACACCCCTCTTTCTTTCTATATCTGATTTAGGAAGAAACTATTTGTAAAAATTCAGTGGCTTTAGAATCATTGCCCACTACAGCAAAAACTAATGATGTATTGTATGGTGACTAACATAACAAAATAAAAAAAAAAAAATTCAGTGGCTTCAGATAAGTCATAACAGAACCAATACATTCAAAATTTCTTGGTGTGAAGCATATAGTTTTCAAGGCTTTAGGTCTATGAACTTTATTTAAGCTAAACTCAACACACTTTAGACCACATAGGGTATCTAAGCATAACCTCTTTTGGTGAAGGACACTCCTTGTCATCATTTTCCATGTATACCATATGATTATCATTTGGAAAGGTATTTCTATATGTATGTGTGTATATACATATATATATACATATATATGTATATACACACACATATATATACACATATATACATTTCTGTGTGTGTGTGTATATATATATACACACACACACATACATTTCTGTCCAGAATTGTCCAGAATTTCTGGACAAAAATGTGTACATGTTACATATATGGAAATGTTACTATTTTATATTTTAGAATAGAATTTTCCTTCTAAGTTTACCTTGCTCTAAGGTGTGTCTAGAAGGTAGAAACAAACCAGTCCAAATTACATTTGGAAGTTTTTTCTAATTAATGTTTTACTAGAGGGTATTATGCTAAGCAAAGTAAATCAGAGAAAGACAAGTATCATATGATCTCACTCATATGTGGAATTTAAGAAACAAAACAGAGGATCATAGGGGAAGGGAGGGAAAAATAAAACAAGACAAAATCAGAGAGGGAGACAAACCATAAGAGACTCTTAATCATAGGAAACAAACTGAGGGTTGCTGGAGGGGATGGGGGTAAGGGATGGGGTATTTGGATAATGGACATTAAGGAGGGCACGTTAATTAATTGAATTAAAATTTTAAAAATTAAAAATAAAAATTTTTAAAAAAGGATTTATTTATTTGAGAGAAAGTGAGCTCAGAGGGGAGGGGCGGGGCAGGGGCAGAGGGAGAGAGAGTCTTAAGCAGACTTGCTGCTGATCATGGAGCCCCACACCAGCTCAATCTCACCACCCTGAGACCATGCACAACCTGGGCCAAAATCAAGAGTCGGTTGCTTAACAGACTGCTCAACCCAGGTGCCCCTCAAAGAAATTTCTATCTCCCTCACTTCCTTCTGGTCCACAAACTTTAGTAAGGTAGCTTGGTCAATGCATGTGGCTATCCCCAGATAGAGATCATGTCCTTATTTCCTTTTTTTTTTTTTTAAATTTCTACATAGCATTTGAGTTGCATGGATAGAGAACTAAAATTTGGATATAGAGCAAAAGTTATCCTATTACAATTAATTTGCCTCTCTGAATCATTCACAAGGTAATTACATTTACTTGGCTCCAAATTGCATAAGATATTGTTTTAAAGACAACTCCTTCTTGGGGCACCTGGGTGCCTCAGTCGGTTAAGCACTTGACTCGTAATTTTGGCTCAGGTCATGCCGGTCCTGGGAGCCAGCCTTGGGCTCCACGCTCAGCAGGGAGTCTGCTTGGGTTTCTCTCCCTCCCTCTTCCACTTCCACTCCCCACTTGTGCTACTGTGTGTGCACTCTCTCATTCCCTAAAATAAATAAATAAATCTTAAAAACAAATAAAATAAAGACAAATCCTTCCTTCTTCTTTATAATCTATGAGTTGTGGGATTTTTTCCCCTATAAAATTCTTTGAAGTCTTATCCTAAAATACTTTCTCGAGTTAAAAGAAGAAAAGAAAACCTCTCTCTTGGAAATTTTCTCTCTTGAACCATAATTAATTAATGATACAGTATGTTTAATAGACATCTCTAAGGGAAGATTTTTTTTTCTTTTAAGAAATAATTGCCATGTATTATATCAGTTTCAGGTGTACACCATAATGATTTGACATTTGCATATATTGCAAAATAATTACCTCAATAAATTTAGTTAACATCCATCACCACAAAAATAAATAAATAAAAATGGGCACCTGGGTGGCTCAGTTGGTTAAGCGACTGCCTTCGGCTCAAGTCAAAATCCCAGGGTCCTGTTATCGAGTCCCACATTGGGCTCCCCCTACTCTGCGGGGAGCCTGCTTCTCCCTCTCCCTCTGCCTGCCACTGTCCCTGCTTGTGTTCTCTCTTTCACTCTGTCAAATAAATAAATAAAATCTTTAAAAACATAAAAATACATAAAAATAAATTAAAAAATTAATGTTCTACCCTCAGTGACCTCATGAAGATATTCCAAAAGGGGGAGGTGGGGGAATGGAGGGTTGGGAAGGGGACATCTTTAAAAAGCAAAAACGTTTCATGTATTTCGATGTTCAACAATATGGACTGGTAAGTGACTGAAAGATTGCTAAGAAAAGTAAAAATTTGATGTCAAAACAACAATTGCTTATTGTATGTAAGTCTTATATATACAATTGGTCAGTACTTAAGTAAGTTTTGACCTCATGAATACTAGTATATAAATATATACTAACAGATAGAATTGATATAATTTTAGGAAAAATACCTATTGGGGTTAGCAAAATTCACTTTAGGAAATTTCCAAGATAATTTTAAAAATTATTTAAAGGTGTAAGAATATTTTTACATTAGCATTTATGAGCCATGGAAATATTTCTTAAATACAAGACAGAAATATCAAGATAAAACTTTTCAAAATAGCTGTTTTTTTCTTTATAACTTGTTAAAACAGAGTCTTTTTTGTGCAATCAGAAATTGAACACATGAGCAAATACTCTTGCTAACTTGTAGTATGTGTGAAATGACTAGCAAATTTTATTTAAATTGCTATTACATGGCATGCTTTTTCTGCTCTATGCAAGCTATGGGCTCATTACAGTACAAATCAAAGAAATTTCTATTTGAAAAACATTATAACTAGATCCCCAAACAGGTCTTCCTTACGATCTCTTCAGAAACACAGTTTTTTCCAGACATTACTTAGCTTTAGCATCTGGTCGGTGAATCAATAAATAAAAAAGCTGTAACCTCAATGGGTATCTTAAAAGATCTGATGCTAAGTGTGGATGTAAAAGAACAGCATTTTGGGGATGCGATCTTGGCAGTTCTTCCCGAAAACATTGTATGTTCTCTGAGGCTGGGACCACCTGTTATTCATCCTGAGTCTAGCACAATTTCTGACACATAGTAGGCACTTAAAAAAATTTGTTGAATGGGAAACTGACTGAATGGCTGGAGGTACTTAACTGTTCCTGCTTACCATTTAGAGGCTATTTTTAAAACTGTTGGAGTGACGAATATACTCATTGAAAACAGCAGAAAATATTTTCCTTTCACAAATCTCCAAGGAGTTTTGATAGGTATGTTAGCTCCCCAGTGTGCCAAAAGCTCCAATCACTGTTTTCTTTTTAACGCAAGTACGATGAAAGTCTTTGGTTAAATCCTAAAGAACTCAAGTTTGTACTTCCAGTTGTTCTATTTATGGAAATGTTAATTTTCATGTTGGATTTTCCATTTTAAGGAATATCATTAATGGTTTTTATGCATGATGGCTTATAGTTAAAAGCAGTTTTTCTTAAAACAACTCTCCCCTATTAAATGCCATGTAACAATTACTTTATTATACCCTGAACCTCACAGAAACTCTAAGATGTAGGTATTATAATTATTGTTCCTACTAAGTTGGACCTAAGTATGTTAAAGAATATTGTTCCACTAGTAACAGGGTCAGATGTGACAGATTCTAAATTGTTGCCACTATACTATGGTCTTTAACAAAGCTATTTTTGTTGGCATAATAAGATGTACCACATTCACTGCTTTAGCGTGTATGCATGAATATGTAATTAACCTAATCCTAAAATATATGTAATCAATTTAGAGTTGTTCCTTCAGCAAATGAATTCCTTTATGTCTAGAACCGAAACTACATGGCTGGAAATGTTATGTTTTAAAGTATTATATAATAACAATATAACTCATTTTTAATGTTTTAAAATATATAGAATTTCTTTCACTTTTTCATATTCTTAAGGACTTCTACGCAGAGATATAAAAGCCTGAAGAATAAAGACAAAGCTTGCTTATTTTTAAGCACCAGATTTGTTTCTCATAAGGTAAATACTGTGATTTGCTTTCCCACTTCCCAAAATGCATACATAGCTGTGCCTGGACACAGATCTACTTGTTTGTGATAGTCTAGTGTTTTTCAGACAAACACAGTTTCTTTTATTTTTTTTCAGACTGTTCTTTTATTAATGTAAGCCAATATACCACTAAAATTTCTATAAGACTAATTAAGGAACAAATCTGAAACCATTATTATCCAGAAATGAGTAGAAAACACACGTATTTAAATTACCCAAAAAAGTGCTCATATTACTTCTTCAATCTGTACAATTCAGATATGACTAGCAATGGACCAGACTCTCTGAGAGCCATAATTGTATTCCTATTATGTCATTTGGATGCTCTTAGCTGCTTTTGTATCAGTGAGCCACATCATGGCCATAGAACAGACTGTTTCTTGCCAAAAGCAGCAACACTGTAACAGTTCTCTGTACAAAGGGAGGCAAAGTACTGCCATGTTTATATTTTTGCATTATCCTTGTTTTTATAAGTTGCTTCCATTTTCAAAGTTCAACATTCATCAGGGTGATTATTATGTCCAAAGGAACAGAAATAACTATCTAATTTAAAAGTTATTTTGATTAATGTGGTAATGTAACAACTGATTCAAATGGGGTCAATATAAAATTCCAGTTCTATGTTATAAGACTCTTAGTAACCATATTCTTGCTGTAGGCTTTCTAAGTGGACAAATAAATTGACCACTTCAATATGCAACTTGTTTATGTCAATAAAAATGTATACATTTAGATGAAAAGACTTCCCTGATTGTATATACAGGGAATTGATTCCTATCTCAGTCCAGTTACATATTTGTTGAATAAATGAGTGAACTAAGCCTATCTCAGCTGTTGGTGAGTAAACTCAAACCAGTGAGGCAGTGAGGCCAAAGTGAGAGACCATGGATGCTCGTTTGAATATTATAAGTAGTAAGAGAGAGAAAACCTTTCCTGTTTAAAATTATGGATTTGTTTAAATGGTACAATTTGAAGATTAGTGATTTGGGAGGCAAAGGCCTAGGTGCTTATTGGTTCTGCCATGTAATGCTATGTGACCTATTGCCATTTATTTAACCACACGGGGTCCCAATTTTTTCATGGAGACCACCACAACTTTCCTTGGCTCATAATCCTGTAGTGACTGTCCAAAGATACAAGCTATGGTACAAAACAAAAAACAAACAAAAAAATGTAAATTGTAAAAAGCCTTGCTAATAGATTTTCCTTATTAATATAAAGTTGAAAATTGTCTGGAGCTTGCCTTATTTAGATGGAATCTCTACCCCTAGTAGCTTGTTCCTTTTTAAATCTTTGGAATTTTCCATGTCTATCCCAAGAATAGTAAGTGGTAAATTTCCTTGATGCGTTTATAGATCATAGAGATAAACAAGGAAAGTGTGCACCTGTCATTAGATCAGATGACTAAATGTAGCCATCATTCCAGATTGTCTTATGGTCTCATGTACCCAAACCAACATCAGTGGTCTTATATGTATATATGCATGTGTATGTGCATGCATTCTTATGTGTTTGTGTGCATATTTGCTGTGTTTTTGTCTTTATAATAAATGTTTATTATCCCTTCAACAAAATACGCAAATTTTCACCTCCTGAAGAATCCACTGCATATAGGAACTAAGTTAATACTCTATGTCTCAGAGGAAACCCCTCACACAAAGAAAATAGATTTATGTTTCCCACAGAACAGCAGCGCAGGAAGACATTATACAGAAGAAATAGCTGGCTTGTTTAAAAGAACCAGTCTTAAAAAGACATGTTTTATGTTATCATGTAAAAATGATGGATACTGTTCATAAATGGGATCAGATGGCAGTAAAAGAAAGCTTATCTGATAGCTACATTATTGGGACCAATTAGATAAATGGGACAGTAGCACTTAAAGGACAGCATACATTTGTTGTTACAATGGGAAGTACTCCAAGGAATTTGAGGATTACACAAGAAAGACTAGAGGAATTTCACATACTTCAACTTAGTCTCAAGTTGATATTTCAGCTGCAGAGATACCATAAACCTATTTTCATGCTAGAGTAACAACACTTTCAAAAAAAAAAAAAAAAACACTAAATATCTTTAAACAAATATTGTGATATTCAAGAAAGAAAGAAAATGTGATGTTCAAGAAAAAATAACTTTGCTTTCTGTTGTTAACCAAGAGAAAATACACTATTAATTTTGTAGCAAAAGTAGTCAGTCTTGAAAAATAAAATTTAGCAATATAGATGGCAAGAAACTAATTTCCGATCATCACATAGATAGGTACTTTTTTTTTCCTACTATGAAAATGAAGAATGACAATTTTTAAGTAGTAATGGGCTTCAGTGGCAGTGATGTATTATTATAATCAACTACCTATGTTGGAATGTTACAAAACTTTTGTGCC
Organism: Halichoerus grypus; assembly: GCF_964656455.1. Classification (NCBI taxonomy): domain Eukaryota; kingdom Metazoa; phylum Chordata; class Mammalia; order Carnivora; family Phocidae; genus Halichoerus; species Halichoerus grypus. The sequence continues at coordinate 39,277,258 of NC_135712.1, forward strand.
TATTTAACTACCCAGTGGTCAAGATACTCAAAATTAGCACATTACAGGTTTGAAAAGGAAAGCAACTTAGTCTAATTTTTTTTTTCAGAAAAAGATAATTTTTTTGGGTAAACTGATGTAAATTGATTTTAGTATTAACCTATTGTTCAGGTTCAAATACACCTATGTATTTTCCTTTTGGAGTTTTGACTAAAAATCAGCACACTTAACCAAGGGATTACAGTGTCTCCTTTAAAAATAAACCACAACATAATAAACAATATGATAACTGAACAGTAAGGCCATATTCTAAAATCTCTGAAAAATATGATTCTCTGATGCTAGAAACAAAGAAGTAAAACTTACATATGAGAAATTGGCCTGGGGCGCCTGGGTGGCTCAGATGGTTAAGCGTCTGCCTTCGGCTCAGGTCATGATTCCAGGGTCCTGGGATCAAGCCCCACGTCGGGCTCCTGGCTTAGCGGGGAGCCTGCTTCTCCCTCTCCCTCTGCCGGCCCCCCTGCCCATGCTCGCTCTCTCTCTGTATCTCTGTGTCTCAAATGAATAAATAAAATCTTTAAAAAAAAAAAAAAAGAAATTGGCCAAAAATTATGTTGCAGTATTTTCTTCTATAAACTTGGCAAATAATGACTTTTACTATGAAACCAATAAAAGCATTTGGTATGATCTCCAACACGTCATTATTTTTTCAGCATGCCTTCAAATTTCTCTAAGTTATACATGCTACTTGGAGAAGAGAAAGTCAAATTTAGTGGCACATAACCAATGCTATGAGAGAGAGTTTGCTTTTGCCTTTGGACTAGTTGATATCAGGATGAGGGTGGGAGGTGGGGGGGCTGTTTTAGGTTAGCAATGTAGGAAAAAGTACATTTGGGGGTAACAAAGTTCAACTTTTATAATTATTTTTCAGTGAGCACTTTGAATCAGGCCCTAGGCCGTTAATGACTTAGTTCATGTAGAAATTTGAAAATTCAGAGGGTCTTGGGAGAAAAGAAAAAAAATCACCCTGCACTGAAATATTTAGAAATATTGTCTTTTTTCCTACAAGTCTCAAACAATTTTATTTCTGTCTCACCACTGTAGTTTAAATAATGTTGAGCTAAAGTACAGAAGGACTTCATTGATATAAGCAACAGATGCAGTGAAACTCAGATACATTGATGATGATGTTGACGATACAGCCACCGCGTACACAGCACTTACTGTTACCTGGAATTGTTCTAAGGTACAAAGACAATAGACAGATGATAGATAGATAGATAGATAGATAGATAGATAGATAGATGATAGATAGATGATATATGACACATGTATATATGTAGAGATATATATACGCAGATATAAACACAGAGAGAGAGAAAGAAACAGAAACAGAGAGAGAGAATATCTTTACCACAATTCCTTATGTGGTAAATACTATTAACTCAATGTCAAAAATAGGAAATCAGCACCGAGTATCTAATAGCTTTTTATGATCAAATAGCACACAAGTTGTGGAGGCAGGGCTCAAAGTCAGAAGCAGGAAGGCCTTGAAGTCTACATGCTAAACCTCTACACCAAAGTGGATTTCACTGTTCATTAAAGCCCCAAACTTTTATAAAGAAGAAAAATTCTGAGTTGCATCCCCTAAATCTGCCTTCAGGCAAATAACTTTGGTCATGTTATTTTTATTGCTTCTCACTCCAAAGTGGTTCAAACACTTGACAGACTTCAAAGTCTCCCATCCTTCAGTTTGAATTCTGACCAAACACATCATTTACTCCATGTGTGATTTGGGGTTAATCACTTACCTTTCCTGAGCATCAGTTTCCTCATCTCTAAATAATCAGGAATAATCATTTCCTTTTCCTATTGTATACAGAATTAAGCAAAGATCAATTTTATTGTTTGTGAAGTTTTTGGTGTAGAGCCTAGAAAGTGGAAAAAGCAGAATAAATGGCATTATTATTAATATAATTGTTGCCATCATCATCATCATCATCATCATCTTCCTTTGGCATGGTGTTCAGGTTTTTTAGACAAGTGAATAATATGAAATAAGCATTTCCTACATATATATTGAACAATGAATAAGTGTTCATATTATCCTGCAACATCTTATAGAATATCAACTCTTTTGTATCAACACTTTTACTGTTCTAGAGAATATTAGCCCTATACATTAAATTAAGAAAGTATGCTTGGGATATGCTTGGGATTTCTTGGGATACTTCATTTGTATTAATACATCCATGTCCAATGTGTACCCACCACCCGGCATTCCTTCACTGAACCAAAGTTGTATTCTTAACTGTATCCAGCCCGTATCTTGATCCAACTCTTTGGATCCATCTTTTTCTATAATAAGTGACCTAATAACTTCTGTAATTAACTGCACTTAAATATGTTTAAGGAAAACCAACATCTAACACAAGAAACACTTTGCTTTCGAGCCATCTTTGAGGAGTGAAGGCCAATTTTTAGAGATTCCAAATTCTTCATTTAGATAGTCTCCTGATCTTGAACACATCTAAAAAAATTATAACTATATGTGTAAAAAAAAAAAAAAAAACCCACCATGTTGGTGACCCTGCCTTAAACAGATTTAATATTGAAATTATATTGTAAACGTAGTAACAAAGACCCATGTTTTCTTTACTAAGAGAAAAAGAGTTTCTCTACAGATTCTTCACAGTTTCTTCCTTTTTCTTTTTTTTTTTTTTTAATTAGTGACAGCAAGGATACTGACCTCTATATGTGAATCTAAGAGCCTGAATATCTCATTTGGTTCAACAAACACTTATATAGTACCTACTAATAAAATTAGCAATTATTTATTATCCATTTCACATTCGATAGACCTTTTAATTTTGGAAATAATCTCATAAGGTATCTTATGGGAGACAAGGCAGTACATCCATTAAAAACAGAAGGAAACTGGGGCACTGGGGTGGCTCAGGTGGTTAAACCTCCAGCTCTTGATTTCCACTCAGGTCATGATCTCGGGGTCCTGGAATCGAGCCCCACATTGGGCTCTGTGCTCAGCAGGGAGTCTGCTTGAGATTATCTCTCTCTCTCCCTCTCCCTCTGTTCTCCCCCCACTCTCCTCTTTCTCAAATAATAAATTTTTTTTTTTTAAAAAAGAGGAAAACCAAGACCAAACAGATGAATAGTACAAAAGACACAAAGCTGTCACTGCAAGTAAGACTTTCAATCTACTACAGTGGGAGACAACCATGAACACAAACAGCTTTATACAAGGTAGGACATAAGCTAAGCAATATATTGTTTATAATTAGTCAAACAAGATGTCTAATTTTGACCTACAATGTTAAAATCCTATGAGTGAAAGTATAATTGAATATAACCCCAAAGGGCCTATTGAGAAAGGACTTATCACAATGGAGTTGGCAGTTCATATGACTGTACATTGGAGTGCCTTAGAGCCCTAAGGATGAAAGCACTGTTCATATTGGCATAAGACCAAGCTGCTTCTAAGAACAAATTTAGAGCAGCAATCAGTGCCCTGGTTGTTGTAACATATCAAGAATACACCCCAAATGGAGACTAGAGCAGCAGGGCAACACCATGTGTCATATGCTAAAGGATACCATGGGAGACCAAAGAAAGGTCTTTGAAGAGTCCCATCTCTGTGAAGATCTATTGCAAATGGTCTATGAATTTGTACACAGCCCAAGAGTGTCCAGCTGAAATAGATAGTGGGAGTTAAAGTCCACCTCTAATCCTTGTGCCCTGATGCTTGACATTGAAGCCAAGGTACAGTTTTTACTGCACAAAATATTCATCGGTCCCCATGGATCATCCTCTTCTAATTCATCATCCCACTTCAGGAGTCTATCTTTTCATTCAAACCTAGGAAGCCAAAGAATTTGGGCCAATTTTTCAATTCCTGAAATAGAGAAAACAACCACAGTCATAATATGGTACTGTAGTAGTTGGTTACATGATTGTAAGTAAATAAGCGGTCTAATTCTCCTGAGCAACAGTTTCCTAAAACATATATTCCATAGTTGGAATAAGTAATCTCAAGTGTTCTTTCATCCCTGATATCTTATAATCCTATGCTTTGGAATAAAGGAAGATAGTATGTGAATAGAAAAGAAATCATGAGCATTGACATGGAGCCGCTCTGGGTAGAAATCCACATTCAGAATACTTCCTTCCTGAATGGTTTTAGATACACCATTTAATCTGAGTTTTAGTTTACTCATCTGCAAAATGAGGATAATGATTCTTACTTCATAAGAACAAGCAAAACTGAAGAACAATGAGTTCCAACATAAATATTTTGTTAAAGTCATTGAAGTAAAAAACTGCTTCCATTATTTGTCTGCCCTTGGTAAAATAAAGAACCACAGAATGAAAATTCACACCCACCCCCATATCAAATCTCCCCTCCTCCCAATCCTAGAAGGTTTAAATCTATAGATAAATTTCTTTAAAAAGATAGTAAAGAAGAAAGGAAGGGATAGAAACAGATGGAAGAAAGAAAGAAGGAAAGCTGTGGGGAAGGAAGGAGAAGTCTTTTCGTTCTAGAAGAGAATCATGGTAGTACAAAGATATATAGGCCATGTGATAAGTTACTATAAAAATTAAATTGTTAACAGCTGTATATAGGAGGTATGACCACAAAATGAACAAACAAGCAGCACAAGAAATATTTAACAGGTATCTGTATAGAGAAAAGATTCAGCATTAACATGTCAAATTCTCAGGAGTGTCCTTAAAGGATAGGAGTGCTACACTATTTTCCAGGAATACTGAAAACATTGTGGGCACAAACCAAATCCTATTTGAATCTTGATGCCAACACTTGTACTCCAGTAATGTGACGTGGGGCCAATTATTTACACTTTCTTAGACTTAATTCCCTCATTTATCAAGTGTAGATAATGCTACCTACTTCTCTAATTAAGTCTGTTGCTTACTAACCAGGCAACCCCATGACAAAATCAATGTAAACACTCCCAGCCCTGTTTCTGAGCTCTAAGTATTGTCTCTTCTGAGGATTAAATATAATAATGTATTGAAAGTACTTGCACGTAGTATTCGTTCAATAAATATCACCTTTATTAATATTAAAGGTTAGTATAAAAGTACTCAGGTTACATTCAGTTAAGGATATTTATCTATGGATACCATCACTTCAATTATTTTAACACCCTATGATTTTTAGCTTTGTGAAATTAAAATATTTATGTTTCCCTCAAAAACTGGGAAAAGTTACATGAAGATAAAGAATTTTCTACAGATTCTGTCACTTGTCATGGGGCATAGGAGAAACATGGCCACTTCAAGATTCACTTTTTCCATACCAGTCAAATCCTATTACTACCATTTCTCAATATTAGTCAATTTATCCAAGCAAGCAAGCATAGTGACGCAAGCCGCACCTGCCTAAAACACAAGCAGAAGAGGTGGTCATCTTTGTGTGCACCCTGAACATTGTTTTTCACAAATCCCAAAATGATAATGCCCCAACAAATATCCTTTAATCTTCTCAATACCTGAAATTCTGAATTTTAGTGTTTGAGTTCAAAGCTATGATCCCTCTTATTATGTTCAAATACTCCTGAAAACCATACTTTTTAATATAATCATTGGGTCTCCATACTTATTCTCCTATGCAATCATGATTTTGACCAACTGCCTCCCCTGATATAGCCAGCCGTATAATCCAGGTGACTCTTCCACTGCTTTTTGGTTGTGTACTTAAAATCCAAATGTTAGCCCATTTGAAATTTGAATCAGCTCATTACTGATTAAATGATCAGTAATAGTATTCAGGCTATAAACTAAACACTATTTTATTATTATAAGTAAATATGTAGGCACATTGTACAGATTTTGAAAAATACAAAAGTTAAAGAAGAAAATCAGTATCCCTTTCCACTCAGAAATATCTTACGTGAATAGCAACAAAAAATTCATACCCTACTATTTTCATATATCCTAAGTATTTTCCCTGGTGATTAAATATTGTTGTAACTGTTCTAATGAGTGTGTAATATGCATTCACACATTTGTACTATAATTCATTTCAACAACTCTTACTATTGATGCCAAGTTTTTGGTATCATAAATGGCATTACAATAAGTATAATTATAAATAAACATGAGAATTATGTATTATTTGAAAATAGCTTCTTAAGAGGGGAATTCCTGATCCAAGGCTAATAAATAGAGCTACCTTTGGTAAGTACCTTATTTTACTTTCCAGGAAGATTGTACCAATTAACATTAAATAAGATCACTGTTTAAAATATTTCCTTCCAGGGCGCCTGGGTGGCTCAGTTGGTTAAGCAACTGCCTTCGGCTCAGGTCATGATCCTGGAGTCCCGGGATCGAGTCCCGCATCGGGCTCCCTGCTCCCGGGCAGGGAGTCTGCTTCTCCCTCTGACCCTCCTCCCTCTCATGCTTTCTGTCTGTCATTCTCTCTCTCTCAAATAAATAAATAAAATCTTTAAAAAAAATAAAAAATAAAATAAATAAATAAATAAAATATTTCCTTCCAGTAACAGGGGTGCTCCGCTGGCTGAGTCGATGGAGCATATGATTCCTGATCTCGGGGTGTGAGTTTGAGCCCCAACCATTGGGGAGGGGTTAAAATTTAAAAAGTAAATAAAATATTTCCAGTAACATTTATTTTTAGTTTAATGGAACTATAATTCATGTTCATTGCAAAAACTTCTGAAAATACAGGAGAAAATTTTTTAAATCTACTAAAAATGTATATCATCTATAATGAATAATTGTTCCCCTTTTCACCAGAGCTTTTGTGTGTATATTATACACATATTTTTTAAAGGACAATTAAGAATATATACTTCTGAGCTCTACTTTTTTTTTTACATTGTATTATGAGTATTTTCTAACGTTCTTTTTTTTTTTCTTCCCTATCTCAATCAACACCACTATCTACCTTGTTGTCCTCATCAGGAACAGAGGAATCACTCCAGGCGTGACTTTCTTTTATCCAACATCAACAGCTTACCAGCCCTCAAATGTCCACCTTAAAAATAACCCTCATGAGCCTCAGCTTTCCTCCAACACTATTTCCACTGTTTTTCTCACTCATGTTATTGCAAATACCGTCCACTGGCTCTTTCTATGTCCAATCCAGTCATTTCATATCCCATACTCCACGAGGCTGGAGAGTGTTCTTTCTATTGTTGAAATAAAACCCTGTCATTCCCATGTTTACAATGATTCATTTAAGATAAAATCCTGGTTTTTCAATGTGACATTGTTCGCATTTACTTCTTTGGCTTCAAGCTGCCCTCAGGCAATGCCAAACCACTCGCTGTGCGTGTTGCTCTTTCATGAGTATGTAAATTCCATAGTGGAAGGCTCCCATAGGAACTAAGAACTGGAGGCACACTGCCTACATTTAAGTTCTGGCTGTGCCCACTGACTTTGGGCACAGCTGACTTTGGGCAGTTCACTTAACTATTTTGTGTATTTCACATGTAAAATTAGGATCGCAACAGTGCTTATCCATGGGATAGTTACGAAGATTGAAGGAGTTAATGTTTGTGACATACTTAAAATAGTAACCAGCACAAGCAAGCGCTATGTGTCTATTAAATAAAGGCTTTTATTTTGCTTGTTATATTGTTTAGTTTATTCAGCCTGCTTAACTTTGAGACCTCTCCGAAAGTGTTTCTTCTGGAGTTAGAAGATGCTTGCTTCTACTCTTCTCCCTTGGTCCTATCACTTTTCACATAGAGTTGATACTGTCTACATTTGTGACTCTCAAAACAGACAGTTGTCTGAGAGGAAAGGTCATTGTTCCTCTCTGCACCCCAGCAGCTAGCACAAAGCCTAAGCAATGCCCTGCTGCTTGTGGTCAATCAGTATCTGTTTTGCAAATGAAAAGTATTTTATAACTGGCAGTTTTTATTAAGGTCTTGTTCACCACTTATTCTTTTTGTGTGCAATATGTTTTCAAGACCCTAGTTAATATCTTAAGAGCCAAACCTCACATTACAATAAATTACAAACTTATAATCTAATTTTAAAAAGAAACTGAGTCAAAATCCACTTTTATCTAGTATTTTGCTGTGGTTTTTTTTTCCCATAAAGCAAACAAGTAGCACATGCTACATAAAAACAGTGCAAATTAACAACCAACCAGCCATATTTCTGAGATCATAAATTGTAGCAATCAGAACTAAGTACAATGAGAAGATGTGAAGGAAAAAAAAAAAAAAGACATAGACCTTACTTTAAAAGATCTTGGGTCTCTCTTTGGTTTCAGAACACACATCTACATGATTATTTAGGAATACCTAAAATCCTGTAACAGGCTATAATTCAAAGAATAAGCAAATTAAGACAATGTAGTACCCACAGGTTAAAAGAGGCCATAAATGGAATGAGCAGGACAGACTCAGCTCCACAATTAAATGGTTTAAGGGAAGTGAGATTTAATTCAGATTTCAAAGACAGACCTTTGTACAAGAATTTTAATAGAGAAGGCTACAATAGCTAAGGGAGATGAATAGCACACTTAAAATCGTAAAAGTGGGAATAAGATGGATAAACTGAAAGCTTTTGGGGGGACATAAAGCAATTGGCAAATTCTCTCTCCCTGACAGTCTATCAGAAAACGAAATAGGTGAGTACACTACAAAGCCTGGAAATCTTTTTCCACTTGAGTCTTCAATTAATAGGAGGTTAAAACACTTTGTAAATAAAGAGGTCATAAAAATATTTTTATAACCGCATTAACACTAATGTTCCTATTAAGTTTATAACAACAATAATGGTAAATCATACCATAATAATATCATCACAACTGATTGTAATGAAAAGGATGAAGATTACCACTATATTAATAGACGAGGGGAAATAAGACAGGAGGACAAATATAGATCTTCTAGATTATGTTATTTATATACTTGAAAAACTGAACACCTGGGCATCTAAAAAGAATTATCCCCAAGAATATGCTATTCCTTTCCTAATAAAAAGAGCTTCAAAGGAAAATAAATAAATTCCAAAGTCTTTTTGGTCTCCCAGTCGCTCTTATACAAGAGGAATTTGATGAGTTAAGTACAAATGCATAAGAAACATGTGGATTGCATTTTCTTTAAAAATACACAAGGGCTTAAAAATTAAGGAGAAAAAGTGTTTGGCACAATGCATTTTTCATGAAGCCAAACCAAAAACATTCAAGACCGTTTCAGATTGTAGTATGACCTTCAACATTGTTGTGTTTATATCTGTTAAATTAATCTAAAAATAAACACTATTTTTAAGTAGGAGAACTGAAGCAGTAAAATATTCGCCAAGCTATAGATTTAAATGAATAATTTCTTAAAAGTTCTGCGGAGTTTTTTTTTAATAGTCTCCTATCCAGAGATGCTCAAACAAATGCCCACCATATGTGTCATACTCTGTGTCTATTCCATTATTTCTTCATAATGTTTCTGGTTCACGTAGTAGAAGAGACAACATCTGAATATGTGTAAGAAAAATGTCAACCCTCCCCTAGTGGTAGGATTAACTTAACCACAACTTGTGATCTTCAATTGGTTCAAATGTATTCTCAATCTGAGTCCATTTTTTAATATTTTTGGCCTGTGCTTTGTTCCAATCTCTCCTATGTATTTGTTGCAAAGACACTTACTGAGATGACATTTTGTTCCTGTAAATAGGCAAGAATGAAACTTGAATAGCTGGTTGAGCTTCACTGGTGGGTGAGTCAAAGTGATAGAACACACATCAGGACAGGCAACATCCATCTTGACAGCCTGCAACAGCAGTGGAAAGAACAATGAAGTGAGAATGCAAAAATTGGTGCTTTTATTTTCATTGTTTGCTGCTGGCCCACCTGGTGCCTCTATTTGAGCATAGCACTTCAATGATTTGGGGCTGTTGCTTTGTTCTTCTTGAACCAGAATTATCGTAATGGACATTTTGCTATTCCTCAAATTACCCCAGTCATCATTCATGGTCCTTATCGCCTTCATCCCTTGTATACCAAGCATGAAGTCTTGTCAATGATTACTTTGCACCTTTCCTCAAAGACATCCTTTTTTTTATTTTCCCATTACCTGCTTCCAAAATGGTCCTTATCACTCTCCGCTTAAAATGCAGTTATAAAAATGGAGAAATCATCAGTCTTTATTCTGCTTCAAGTATGTCCCCAGAGCCTATTGACAAGGATATATTTCTAAAGCAGACTTTTTTTATTCTACTACTTTTCTGCTCAATAATCTTCAAGAATATCCTGTTGCTTAAGAGCAAAAATTCTAAACCAGAATGGTAGAAAGCAGTATTTACTCAAATATTTGTTGGAAGAATGAATGTATTCTTCTCATTCACAGCCCTCTAAAACCTATCTCCAAACCACTTCTGCTACTTTTTGAAGCACACTAAGTCTCTGGTAGACAGAATGGTTCTCCCAAGATGTCCAACCCCTAATCCTGGGAACCCATGAGTATGTTATGTTACATGGCAAAAGAGACTTTGCTGATGTAATTAAGATCACAGATTCAAAGATATGAAAGATAACCTGGATTATCCAAGTATGTTCAATCTAATCATGGCAGCCCTTAAAAGCAGAGAACCTTTCCTGGCTAGAAGCAGAAAGAAAGGGCAGAATGCAAAATAAGGGATATGTGGCAGAAGGGAAAGTCAGAGAGATTCTAAACGTAAGCATATTTGATGAGCCCTTACTGGCTCTGAGATGGAAGGACCTGGCAAGGCCACAAGCAGCCCCAGTCACACAGCCAGCAAGGAAATGGGAACCTCAATTCTACAACTACAAGGAATGGATTTTTCCAAAAACCTGTGTGAGTTTGGAAATACAGATGGTCCCAAATTTATGATGATCTGACGTACGATTTTCCTATTTTACCATGGTTCAAAAGTGATTCACATGAAGTAGAAACTGTACTTCGAATTTTAAATTTTGATCTGTTCCTGGGCAAGCGATACGCAGTGTGATACTCTCCTGATACTGGGCAGTGACTATGAGCAGCAGTTCCCAGTCAGCCATATGATCACAAGAGTAAACAACTGATACACTTAGAATCATTCTGTTTTTCACTTTTAGACAGTATTCAATTAATTACATGAGATACTTAATACTTTATTTTAAAATAGGCTTTGTGTTAGATGATTTGCCCAACTGTAGGCTAATGCAAGTGTTCTGAGCATCTTTAAGGTCGGAGGCGAGGCTAAGTTCTAATTTCAGTACGTTAGGTGTAGTAATGTATTTCTGAGTTACAATATTTTCAAGTTACAATGGGTTTATTTGACATAACCCCATCATAAGTTGAAGAAGATCTGTAGATTCTTCCCAGGAACTCACAATAAAAGCCAAGTTGGCCAACATCTTTATTTTAGCCTTCTGAAAATGTCGAACCCCAGAGAAAAGACATCAGCCAAGTTGGAATCATTGTAAGATAATAAATTTGTGTTGTTTTAAGCGAAGATTTTCATTGTTACAGCAGCAAAAAAAAAAAAAAAAACCTAATATACTCTCAAAAATGCTTTCCTTGAGTTCCATGTATGTGTATCATTGCCTCTTTGCCTCTGATTGGCATTGCTTATCTATGACAATAACACACTGTTTATATCACTTCCTTTCTCAACCCCAATCCACAAAACTTCTTTAAAAAAACAATGAGTCATAGAAAAATATTTTAATTAAGATTTGGAAAAAAATTAATCTCTTTGTTTGACTGAAAGGAGCAATATACCTTTGGTTTGACTGAAAAGAATAATATACCTTTTGGAACACTTGTTATTATGTATAGAACCTTCTTGTTTGATTTATGACTATTGGCATTCAATTTTCTCATCTGTAAAATGGACATTGTGAGTATAAATGAGATCATGTATATAAGGGAAATGCTTCTTTTTGTGTCCTATGCCACACACCCTTGGCCCATTCTAAGCTGCATTTGTCATAGACAGAGCACATCACACTTATCACATCCCATATGAAACACCAGCCACATTCACTGCTTCTCTGGTACAGTAACTCAGACAATACCAGCAAAGCAGCCCAGGAATGCATTAATGTCCATGGACAAATCCATCGATCACTGGAGCTCAGGAGTTGGTGATGAAGGCCCAAGCTCTTGTTCTTCATTCAGAGGTGCATTCAACACAGTTCTTAAAGAGATTGAGGCTCACAGTGGGATGAGTCCTAGTTACTTTCAGTGGGATTTTCCTGTGTCATTTTCCTCATCCCTTCATTTCTGTCTCTAGGAATCATCTTCCAAATAAACTACATTTTAATAAGTCCTTGTCTCAAGCTCTGCTTTTGGCATTACATTCATTAGTAGTCTCACCTTCTTTGGAATGGGATTGAGGTGGAAGAGAGAGACAACTTTGACTTATGGAGTAGCTCTAATATTTAAACTGTCCGGGGACAATGTAAGGACAATTTTGAAAATCATGGAAATAACTTACTTTTTATTTGCATTGGAAACTTTGGAGAAATAAAATGCCAGCCTGAAGTTAGCTACCTATAAATTAGAGAATGCTGGGCAAGACAGAAGACCTTCATGGACATTTTTTAAAGATCTTCATTTCCTACAGCTGGGGGTAGACACTGCTGAAATTCCATCCTAGGATTTAATAGTAAAGGTAGAAAAACTACATGGAAGAAAGTGTTTGGCCTTAGTGGGTCTTTATGCTAAAATATGGCCAAGATATTGAATATATAAGAACGTGGGATCTGGCAATACTTGGTGTACCCAAGAGGGTGTGTGTTAGTGTGGAGAACACCAGCATCTTTGAGGAACTCAATGGGACTGTCCTCCATAGAACCAAAATCACAGGAGATGATGATTCCATGAGAGAGAGGCTCCTAGCATCAGTGAAGACAGTGAAGACAGTTCCAGACCAGCAAAAACCAGGCAAAGTAAACATAATTACAATAAAGCACAGCAATACTAAAATGGCACAAAAGGGGTCTTTCACCTGCAGTGTTCTGTTCTGATGGCTAAGAGACTGTGGTGTGTCTAGCAGTGAAATAAATGAGCAATAAATAAGGGTGTTGCTTGATTTGCAGAGAACTCTCAAGGCTTTTCTTAGACTATACAACAAAAAAATCACCATCCTTTGCTCAGTTTCCAAACCAGAGCTAGCCTCAGATACAGGATTCTATGACCAAAATGGAGATCATCCTCTTGAGGAAAGACTGTGTTATGCTACCAAAAGCATATACAATAAATGTTATGCTAAACTCTCCTTAAAGACCTCTGGCCCTGTGCCAGAGTAATTGTGTATTGAGAAAAAAGAATATCCAAGATCTTTCAAGAGATGTTGAAAACGGAGTCTTACTTAATGCTGAAATTAAAGTGACACTAATCCCTGTACATTATTGTAAGGACAATTTTAAATGGTTCTACAGAACTTGTGGAGGTCACTTGAAATCAGGAGATAGCTAACCAAAAAAGAGAAGGACCCCAGTACTAAAATACACAGATGCAGAAAACAAATATTGAGAGGATTGACAACTATCATCTTCTCCCACAAGTAACCCACTGGGGAGCTTGTGCTGCTCACTCCTGCAACGTTAGACTCTGCAGAGTTCAAGGTCTTCAACCCCAGTTGGAAAATGTTTCTTCCAGGGGACATACTGAGGGTTCCTCCAAAGCTAAAGCTTTAACTTTTGCCTAGTCATTTTTGGTTCCTTATGGCTTTAGACCAGCAAGTAAGTAATTAGTAAATCGACAGTGTCACTGAGTCGGCTATCATGAATTTCTAATGTCGCTGCCACATAATAAAGGCATAGAGAAATGTATTGGACCTTGTGGGGGATCACTATGGTATCTACTGATGTCTTTATGCTCAGTAATAACAGAAAGGAAAAAAGAATTTGTAGCAACAATGGCCTGATAAGGGGCCCCATAACCAAAGACTCAGACACCTAAGTGACGAAGGTCTAGGTTTTTTTGTTTGTTTGTTTTGGGGGTTTTTTTTGCTCACACTTTTCAGTTTATTTTTGCCTAATTTTTTTTAATTTTATTTTATTATGTTATGTTAATCACCATACATTACATCATTAGTTTTTGATGTAGTGTTCCATGATTCACTGTATGCGTATGAAACCCAGTGCTCCATTCAATATGTGCCCTCCTTAATACCCATCACCAGGCTAACCCATCCCCCACCGCTCCCCTCTAGAACCCTCAGTTTGTTTCTCAGAGTCCATAGTCTCTCATGGTTCATCTCCCCCTCTGATTTTCCCCCCTTCATTTTTCCCTTCCTAGTACTTTTTTTTTTTTTTGTAACATATAATGTATTATTTGTTTCAGAAGTACAGGTCTGTGATTCAACAGTCTTACACAATTCACAGCGCTCACCATAGCACATACCCTCCCCAATGTCCATCACCTAGCCACCCCATCCTTCCCACCCCCCACCACTCCAGCAACCCTCAGTTTGTTTCCTGAGATTAAGTCTCTTATGGTTTGTCTCCCTCTCTGGTTCCGTCTTGTTTCATTTTCCGCTCCCTTCCGCTATGATCCTCTGTCTTGTTTCTCAAATTCCTCATATCAGTGAGATCATATGATACATGTCTTTCTCTGATTGACTTATTTTGCTTAGCATAATACCCTCCGGTTCCATCCACGTTGTTGCAAATGGCAAGATTTCGTGTTTTTTGATGGCTGCATAATATTCCATTGTATATATATACCACATCTTCTTTATCCATTCATCTGTCGATGGACATCTTGACTCTTTCCATAGTTTGGCTATTATGGACATTGCTGCTATAAACATTGGGGTGCACGTACCCTTTATCAGGTAAACAGCTCATATGCCAACTGGAGAGCAGGCTAAGCATGAGGGGATTCTAGAATGGATGGGAGTGACAGGAGAGAATGAGTATCAGTTACAGACTTGGGACCCACCACGGTAGCAGGAACCGGTTTCATATTCTTTATTTCAATAGTTCATGGCCAGCCATAATTTTTATATGCTATCAAAAAGGGTGAACTTAGTGTGAGGTAGTAACTTCTCTGAGCAGTGACTAGGGAGGCTGTAGCAGACAACAGGAGGCTCTGTGTTAAGGTTCCCTGAACCGACCTGCAAGTCAGCTGCACTTGTGGAACTCCATCAATCTGGCAGCATCCCACCTCAAGGGCCTGCTTCTCTTGTCTTGCTTTCGTGGAAGTTACAAGAAGATTGTTCACTGCACACAGGAAGGCTAGGATGTGTGAGATAATTAATGCCCCTGAAACAGAACCCTCAAAAACAGACAAGAGTTGTGATAAAGACCCCAGCTTCCTAGCCTTCAGAGAAACAATTCTAAGGGTCTCCAGCTGGACTGAGCCTTAGTTGACCACAGTGGTAACTCACTCTTTATTGGCATCTCTTCCTGCCCTATCTCATTCAGCTTACTTTTTCATACAGTCTGTCTACTCTCACTACTACAATAATTGTGTCAAACATGGAGGGTCCCTAGGTCCCTTCTTCTCAGAGACACAGGCAGCTGGTTAAACCTTCAGAGAAATGTCTGCCCCCTGCTATACACCAAATTCTTCCCAGGAGCACCTACCTGAATGTAATATGTTTTTAGATGTGTAAACCTAGCATAGTCAAACCTGGAGTAAAACTTTTGTTTGAGATGAAGGCGGTTAGAGCTTAAACTTTGGGAATTATAAAATTCCAGATTCAAGGTAACTCCTAATAGATTCTATTTAAAACAGAACCACTTATCTCAAGAAAATGAAGTTGAATAAAATCCTAAGTAGATAAGGGTATGAGTAGGCATGCTGTGATTAATTGATATGAAACATAATCATTTTATCAGACTAGATATGCCCAGTGAATAAATATGAACAGTTAGAACCTTTTCTAAAACTTCCAAAGAAATAATACATTTTTAAATATGTTATTTCTGCATATATTAGACTAAAGACTGTAAAAGAAGTCCTAGGATTGTAGAATGTTAAACAGAAAGTCCCATAGAGTAGGTCTAATCCCATCCTCTGTCGCTTTGTCATCCTTTTGGCTCAGGAAAAACAACTCAGCATTAAGGTTAAACCTAGAATTGGGAAGCAAACCACCCAGGTTCCAGTCCTGGCTGTGACCAAGTTACCCAACTTCTCCATCCACCAGTTTCTCACCTGTGCAATGGGGGTGACCACTGGAGTAGCCAGTTACAGGGCTATTGGAAACCTGAGTGACTTACTACATAGGAGACCTTAGAAGAATGTGTCACACATTAAGAGCACAATAAGTTTTATTATTTTTGTTTTTCTTCTTTCAGCAACTGTTTATTGAGTACCTACTGGATGCAGTCATTGATCAGGTACTGAAAATATAAGGATGACTATCACAGTGTTTGCTTTCAAGATGCTGAGAAGCTAGGAGGAGATGAACACAAGGTTGTATAGGACAATAGTGCAATGAACAGAATGAACAGATTTCCTCTCTACAGATGAGAAGATATTTTAACTAGCTCTTGAAAGTTAAGTAAGAGCTCTCTGGAAAGTTGCTGCTGCTGCTGCTGATGACGACAATAAGAAATAGTAATTAATAATGAAATCTTTAGTTAGTGGCTAACATTCACTGGGTCCTTACAATAGGCCAATTTATAATATCAATATGTATTATTTTGTTTAATAATCAGAAAGATCCTGTGAATTCAGTTTCTTTTTTTAATTTTATTTTATTATGTTATGTTAGTCACCATACAATACATCATTAATTTTTGATGTAGTGATCCACGATTCATTGTTTTCATATAACACCCAATGCTCCATGCAGTACCTGCCCTCCTTAATACTCATCACTGGGCTAACCCATCCCCCACCCCCCGCTCCTCTAAAACCCTCAGTTTGTTTCTCAGAGTCCATAGTCTCTCATGGTTCATCTCTCCCTCCGATCCCCCTCCCTTCATTTTTCCCTTCCTTCTCCTAATGTCCTCCATGCTATTCCTTATGTTCCACAAATAAGTGAAACCACATGATAATTGACTTTCTCTGCTTGACTTATTTCACTTGGCATAATCTCCTCCAGTTCCATCCATGTTGATGTAAAAGTTGGGTATTCATCCTTTCTGATGGCTGAGTAATACTCCATTGTATATATGGACCACATCTTCTTTATTCATTCATCTGTTGAAGGGCATCTCGGCTCTTTCCACAGTTTGGCTATTGTGGACATTGCTGCTATGAACATTGGGGTGCGTATGGCCCTTCTTTTCACTACATCTGTGTCTTTGGGGTAAATACCCAGTAGTGCAATTGCTGGGTCATAGGGTAGCTCTATTTTTAAATTTTTGAGGCACCTCCACACTGTTTTTCTTGGAAAACAGTGTGGATGGAGCATTGGTTTTATCTCTAACCCTGAATTTAGGAAACTGAGGCCCAGAGAGATAATAACATTTTCTCAAGGTCACTGGAATAATAAATGGCAGAACTGCAAAGTGAGCACAGCAGAAATGCATTTGAAACATTGAGACAAACAGTGAAGAGCACACCTGATTATGAAATTGCAAGGCATGACCTGAATGAGAAAAAAATTCTGGCACGGAGTGCTCCAGGTGTTAAAGGCGGTGGCAGGGGAAGAAGAAACTTGAATATTTTGCTAACAGTTGGAACATAATACAGAAGGACCCAGTAGGAAAAGAGAGGCTTGTGGAAGCTTAGGAGGGGAGAAACAAGAGTAATTGCAACTGTTTACCAAGAAATTTACATCCATTCATTATCTCCCTTAATTCTCCCTAAACCTGTGATCCATATAATCATATCTTTTTTGTACAAAAAAATTAAAAAGGAAGCTTACATTTAGAGAGATCAATCACTTTCCTAAAAATTTTGCAAAGATTACTCAGGAGCCAGTGCACCTGAGACATATCTTAATTGGAGGGGAGGGTAAGATGGAGGAAATGATGAAGTCAAGAGTAACTGTAGTTTCTGTAGTAGGGCATCAAGTAAGAAATGATACCATTAAATGAGATTTACAAGAGAGTTTGAGGGGTAGAGGAGGACATAAAGAGTTCAAGTTTACATAAAGATTTTTGCATCAATTACTGGATTTCCCAGAAGTTTTTAAAAGGGTAATTGTGTCTGAATTCAGAAGAGAAGATAGATGAGAATGGCAATGCAGGTAATGATTTGAAAAGTATTAATATACCATTCTCAATTGAGCTTTTCTGCATATATAACCATCATGCTGATTGACCTGAGGTCCAAGGCTGTAGGCATCACTGGAGGATAAGAACATGAGAGTGTGCTTCCGAAGAAATGTGAAGAGAAAGAGGATGATAATAGTTACCCTATCGGTAATATTTTACAAGACTGATCATAAATTTTGTCATCGCAGAGAAAAATAGGATTGGTTTGATTTCTTGAGCTTTGGTTAAATTATATAGGGCTAAACTAGGTATTTTACAATAATTAGAGAAAGCAACCATGTTTTCCCAAGGTTAGTACAGGAAGGACCATGGTAAAAGAAATAACACTTTGCTCTGACCCTGAAGGTTGGTCAGAGACTGGAGGGAGGGAGAAAGGGAAATTGACTTGTGTCTCAGTATTTCCTCTCTGAGTTTGACCTGAGGATGAGGAAAGTCTATTAGATAATTGAAAGAGTACCAAATTCAGGGACTGTGACTCACTCCTTCAGTTGAAATCATTTGAGTGGAACCACTATGCTCTGTAAACTCTGCTAACATGAAGTAAAAAAGATGGAAGAGCATGGTAAGAGAGAAACATGGTTAACACTCTCTTGGTCCTGCCATAGTTCCATAGTGGGGAGACCACACTGGAAGACACCAGGTCTATGAGCATCCTTACTCTAGTGGGATAAGTTGTGTCAAAGCCAGGAAGATGCATGGACAAGAAGTCTATGTTTTAGCCAGCTAAAAGTGACGGTAAGCTTAATTAACCAGGTGGGAGATAGCTATGCTCCGGAAGGACTGTCACAGCCAAAGTTCAGAATCTCAAACTTTGGTTTTCAAAGAATGTAGAAGGCCCAACTATGATGTGGACAAGATTGACAGGAAAAAAAAAAAAAAAAAAAAGATCAAGTAAGGCATATGCAAGAAATAGAAGGAGGACAGAGGAGGCCAAACCAAAATAAGACAAAATTAAGAGCCGCCATGAAGAAGGTATGTGAAGGATGTATCCTTCTTCTATTTTGAGCACTTTGAGTCTGGCACCTTAGACCACTGGACTAATCTGGACCATCCCAACACCTTCCTTCTTTTATTTTGAAAACCTAATTTTCTAGCAAGTGAAGTAGGAGAATAGCTGAACCTACCTTCTATTTGTTGTCATTGTTCTTTGTTCCTATTTTTGTCTTTCACTCTTTTTCTGCCTTTTGTAGTTTTAATTGAACATTTTACATGATTCCATTTTCTCTCCTTTCTTAGCATATCTGTTATATTTTTTTAACTTTTTAGTGGTTGCCCTAGAGTTTGCAACATACATTTACAAGTAATTCAAATCTTTTTTTTAAATAACACTATATTACTTCATGAGTAGTGTACCTTAAAACAAAATAACCCTAATTCCTTCTTTCCATCCCTTGTATCATTGTCATTCATTTCATTTACATGTAAGCATGCCTAATAAATATGTGTATGATATATAAATAAACATACATAACTGAAAATTGTTGCTATTAATTTGAGAAAAAAAAAAAAAAACCCTGTTATCTGTTAGAGCAAAGAAGAATGAGAAAAATGAGAGTTTTTACCTTCATTTATTCCTTCTTCAATGCTCTTCTCTTTACTTGGGTCTGAGTTTCTGACCTATAGGATTTTCCTTTTCTCAATAATTTTGTTTTTAATTCTTTGTGAAGAAGGTCTATTAGCAACAAATTTCCTCAATTTTTGGCCAGTTGAGAAAGTCATTATTTCTTATTCACTTTTGAAGAATATTTTCATAGGGTACAGAATTCTACTTTGGTGTGTTTTTTTTCCTCTCAACACTTTAAATATTTCATTTACTTCTCTTCTTGTTTGCATGGTTTCTGGGAACAAGTGTGATGTAATGCTCATCTGTTCCTCTATAGTTAAAGGTGTTTCCCACCCCTCAACCTGCAAATCTCCCCTCCCCCATTCTGTCCTCCCACCCACCCACCCACCCCTTTTATTTTTTATTTTTTTTTTTTAAAGATTTTTTTTATTTTATTTATTTGACAGAGAGAGAGAGAGACAGCTAGAGAGGGAACACAAGCAGGCGGAGTGGGAGAGGGAGAAGCAGGCTCCTGGCTGAGCAGGGAGCCCGATGCGGGGCTCGATCCCAGGACCCCGGGATCACGACCCGAGCCGAAGGCAGACGCTTAACGACTGAGCCACCCAGGCGCCCCAACCCCTTTTAGAAAATCAAAGATAAAGGCCTATTAGAAAATAATATGTCAAGGTGTAATTTTTTTTTTTTTGGTGTTTATCTTGCTTTGTGCTTTCTGAGCTTCCTGGATCTGTGGTTTGGTGTCGGACATCTGACATTAATTTTGGGAAATTCTCAGTCATTATTGTTTCAAATATTTCTTCTGTTCTTTGTTCTTTTTCTTCTTTCTGATACTCCCAGTACATGTACACCTTTTTTCAGTTTTTTCCCCATGGTCCTTAGACATTTTGTTCTGTTTTTCTCAGTTTTTGCTCTCTTATCTGTTTGAGGATTCAATTGATATATCCTTTAGGTCAGAGATTCTTTCCTCAGCTGTATCCAGTCTGCTAATAAGTTCATCAAAGGCTTATTTTCATTCTTATTACAGTGTTTTTTATCTCTAGCATTTCTTCTTGGTCCTTTTTTAGGATTTCCATTTCTTTGCTTACACTGCCCATCTGGTCCTGCATGCTGTCTACCTTACCTGTTAGAGATCTTAGCATATGAATCACAGTTGTTGTAAATTCCTGGTCTGATCATTCCAACATCCTTGCCATGTCTGGTCTTGATGCTTATTCTGCCTCTTCAAATTGGGTTTTCTGCCTTCCATAGGATTGTGATGGACGCGCCAAGGAAAAGGAACTGCTGTAAGTCAGCCTTTAGTAATGTGCTGGTGAAGTGTAGGGCAAGGGGAAACTCCACATTCCTGGGATTGGATCTACATCTTTTAGTGAGGCAATGCCTATGGGCTGTGAACTTCGTTAAGAGTTTCTCGGGCTTTCCCTCCTCAGCTAGGTGGAGCAGGGTAACTAGACAGGGCTGGAGGTATTTCCCTTCTCCCACATGAAACTAGAGGGGCTAGAGCTGGGTATCCGTCCTCCCCAAGTTAGCTAGACTTTCATAATACCCCAACGGGTTAGGACTTGGTTACCGCGTTTCCCCTGAGGGCAGGACTTGTTAAGAAAAACAGAGTGCTCTGGTTTATTTCAAATGCCTCCTTTTTCCCCCTCCCACTGCTGGAAGCCTGAGGGGATTTCTCTAGATAGTTCCTGTGGCAATCTTGTCAAGCTCCTGGAGGTAAATCTCACAATCTCTTGAGGGCCCCTCTCCCACTAAATACTCCTAGAGTTTTGAACTCCCGGACTTTCCCACCACACAGAGCCTCCAAAAACCTAGCACTTGCAGTTCAGGTTTTCCTACCCCAGCACTGCTTCCTGCAGCGGAAGCAGATTGTGGGTTTCTGCTCCCTCAGCCCGGATTCCCTTTGTTCACCTGTTCCTCCAATCTTGGGGGCAGCAGTTTGCCCTGGGTTCTTTGCTCTGAGGGACGCAAGTCAGTTGTAGATTTTTCAGTCTGTTCAGCTTTTCACTTGTTAGGATGGAGTAGTGACTTCTAATCCTCTTACATGCCAAACTGGAAACAAAGTCTATCCACGCTCTCTGCCCGCGTGCCATCCGCCTCAGGAGAGAAGAGTCAGTATATATGTGCGTGCATGCTTGAGGATGAAAGAAAAAAAAAAAAAAAAATCACAACAGCAAAGCCTTCTTCAGGCTCTTCAAAATTAGAATTTGAATATTATTGCATTCAAGAGGGCCCTCTGGCTGGGAATTGGCAAAGGAGGCAAGAGAGGCACTCCTTCCCCTTGTTGCAGACTTCTGGTCATCCAGCAGTGTAAAGAGGAAGAAACTTTGGGGCAGGACCACCAGAAAATTGCAGTCGAGTCGATGCTGACCTCATTGCCTATTCATAAGCTCTCACAGACACAGCACCAGATCAAAGTGCTGAGAGTATAAAAAATATATATATCCCAGGGTTTGTTTGGAAATAAATGTCTATTTGAAATACATATACTAATAAAATCTGATAGAACTATGATCACAAAAATCCCTTTGATATTGTGAGGACTCGAGGCATTACATTAGATACAACTCCTATGGAGGAAACATGTTGCAAAAATCTATATTGGGCACTTAAGATGGAGAAAGTACAAAAAAAAAAAAAATGTATATTGCTCAGGGGTCAAATAATGGGAGGCTACAAAGCAGCCCAGTAGTTAAACAAGAGTAGGCTGAAGAATCATTGGTTGCTAGGAATTCAGTTCCTTTGTTTTGCTCTGAAAAAATATTTCCAGGAACTGCAAATAATGTTGAAATTTCCAAAAGTCTGAACTGAAAGCCAAAAGTTTATAAAAATGGTTGGACCATTTCGACTGCTACAGATTTTGCAACTATGCTATCAGGCATGTTCTTTTAAACTCCCTGGGCAATAAGTAGTAGGAGTAGGTGTAAAAAGGAACAAGCCCGTGAACGAGTTTAAAATTCTCTTCCCTGTTCACTAAACAAGTATTTAACTGTCATTATAAGGAAAAGAAATGCTCTTACTTGAAAACATGAAAAAAAATCCTCTCATCAGTGCTTCCTTTTGAAATTTAGACTTTGGCTGTAGGTAGACTCTTAAAAATAAAAAATAAATAAATAAATAAATAAACACTCTTTTTCTTTCTAAGATTTTATTTTTAAGTAATCTCCACACCCAACACAGGGCTTGAACTGAAGTGGCCCGGGCGCTGGTCTGCAAGCGCGGGAAGAAGCAGATGATCAAAAGTCACCCACTCCACCGACTGAGCCAGCCAGGTGCCCTAAAAGAGCAACTTCTGAAGAGACTTTGAAGGGAATGTTAGCCCTAAATTGAAGGGAGTAGGTACTTGTAAACTATGAGACCTCAAGATCTTATTAAGGAGAGTGAATAGTAAAAGAATAAAATAGTAAAAGAGCTCAAATTTATACTTCCAAAGGTAACATATGAAGGCAAAAAAACATAATAAATGTTTACATGATGATGGAGGTTTTTACAGGTTACCTCATATAAATTCTTTAACTTATATATAAATTGGAACTCTTTGTCCAGCTTAGAGATGATAAAAACTAAACTCAGTAAGGACAGTATCAGATTCAATATTCACTAAAAATCAGAGCCTGGATTCAAACTCACATCCACTTTATTTTTTTTAATACAAAAAATAAAACTGTTTTTTCAATTAATTGATACTTCCTGTTGTGACCAAACCAGAATTTTTTTTTTTTAAGATTTTATTTATTTATTTGATAGAGAAACAGCGAGAGAGGGAGCACAAGCAGGGGGATTGGGAGAGGGAGAAGCAGGCTTCCCGCGGAGCAGGGAGCCCGATGCGGGGCTCGATCCCAGGACCCCGGGATCATGACCTGAGCTGAAGGCAGATGTTTAACGACAGAGCCACCCAAGTGCTCCAAAACCAGAATTTTTTATGAGTTCTTCAAATGCACAAGAGTAGAAAATGTCAAATAGCAAAGAAATAGTGAAGACTGGTAGAATTATGAGGGCACAGTGTACTTTTTAATAAAATTTTATGATTTAATATGCATTTACCTTATCTCCAAACCATCCAGCTTCCTCCTTGTATCGTCGGCCCCAAGGTGTTCATTTTCTTCTTGAACAAGTTCTCAAAACTCACTGACTTCCTTTTTTTAATTTGAATCGCTTAGTTTCTACACTGCTACTTAGCAATTATTCAGAAATCTCTATTCTTTACTTCTCTGAATCTGGTACATGTGTTCTTGGATTTCCTATTTTTCTTTTTTTCAGATCCATGCTTCATTTTGCCAGAGTACATGTTACATATTTTTTAAGGACAAATTTACAGGTAGTAAACTGAGTTTTTACATTTCCAGAATGCCTTTGCTTCTCACTTTAATATTTTGTCTGAGGATAGATATCAATTTTTAAAACCATTTATCCTAAACATTTGAAGGCATATTCTATCACCTAGTGTCCAATGATGCTTATGAAAACTATGATGCCCATCTTAAAATTGATCCTTGGCAGACAGCCGTTTAGTTTAGCTTTCAGTTTTATTTTGAATCCTGCAACAAATTTTAAAAATCTTCTCTTATTCTAAGTTTCGTGGTATAGTAGCTGCAGTCCCCTCCCCACCCCCACCACGGAATGTTGTTTTGTACTTAGATTCATTCAATCTCAAAAACACTGTTTTTTTTGTTTTGTTTTGTTTCTTTTCAGAAATCCCACTCTATTTTCCCCTTGATTATTTCATCCTCTCTTTATTAATTTCTCACTGCTACTCTAACAAATCACCACAACCCTAATAGCTTAAAACAAGAGAGTCATTATCTTACAGTTCTGGAGATCAGAAGTCCTGAAATCAAGGTGTCAGCCCCGCTGAATTAGTTCTGGATGTTCTAAAGGAGCATCCATTGCCTTGTCTTTTCCAGCTTCTAGAGCCCGCCAGCCTGCCTGCCTGCCAGCTTGCCATGGCCCATGGCCCTTCCTCGAATCATCGAGACTTATGCTTCCCTCATCACACTCTCTGACTCTGCCCTCCCTTTCTCTTATAAAGACCCTTGTGTTTACATTGGGTTCACCTGGATAATTCAGGGTACTCACCCCATCTTAAGAGACTTAACTTAATCACACCTGTAGATGCTGCTCAGTCATGTCAGCTAGCATATTCACAGGGTCTGGCAATGAAGACAGAGACATCTTTGGGAGCCACCATTTTCTCTATCATACCCTCCGTTTTCTTCATTCTGCCTTTAAAGAACTCTGATGCTGACCTTCCTAGAATTATCATTTATCTCTAATACTGTTTTCTTACATTTTCTTCTCTTTCTCTTTCTGTATATATTCTGGCAATTTCCAAGACATTTTTTTCAAGTCTAACATTTTATGTTAGTGATTGTGGGTTTGTTTATTTCGTACACAGCAGCTCATTTTTATTTTGTGAAGTTTTCTTTTGTAATGGGTTTAAACTTGAGTACCCTTCATCTGATGTATATTTTGAATAATTCCATCTGAATTTCGTTAGTTAGAAATTAATTAAATGTTTGTTCTAATGCTAGTCTCACGTCACTCAGCAATCTTTTTTTTTTTGTCATCTTTACTTCTGTATTGTTATATCACTGAATTCTCAGGAAGTGAAATAAATACATGTGGCCTGTGTAACAGCTTGAACTAGAAGCTCTATAAACCTGAAATTTAGTTTCACAATGTTTTACTAATAATAAAAGATCCTCTGTGATGGAGGAAATAAGAAAACCTAAAGAAAAGCATCACTAGGAAAAGAAATAGAGGCAACTGGAAAGGCAGATGAACAGCAGTGATGGGCAAAATATAAAAAGGAAAAAAAGAAAAAGAAAAAGAAAAAATAAAGAAAAGAAAAAAGTTGCAGAGAGAGGCATCCTAGTAGTGAGTAGACAGAAATCTTTAATATTTGAAAGAAAGTAATTATACTTGAGATGAAAGTTAAACTGATCTCTTCACAAAAGGATGGTAGGGGAAATATACATAAGGCAGTGCATGAAGGACTAGAGTCCCTTTTGAGCTAAGTGCTAAATGAGGAAATAAATCTCAAGCACAGGCTTAGATGGGAGGGAGCTGCAGTGGTTTATATTGAGGCTTTTAGTATTTTGAAGTGCTGAAGAGTATTTAAGGATATAAATTTTAGTCCAAATAAATTGGTTTGAGTTATGTAATAGTTCATGTTCTATGTTAAACATTCAACAAAATACTAAGATGTGATGCATGAATATCGTGGGTATTGTTACCATCTAATAAACATAAGTAGTGTGGTGTTTGGTAACATCGTAGGTATGGAATTTGTTAGACTGGGGATGTGACTTGACCTGCACTCAGTGCTCTATCTACTCTATAAGAGCCAACCAGGTGACATTAACTGCAGACAAACTCCAGGGCATCTTTATTGACAACATGTAGCAACTCCAGCTTTAAAGAGGGAAACACTGGGGCGCCTGGCTGGCTCAGTCATTACGCGTCTGCCTTCCGCTCAGGTCATGATCCCGAGGTCCCGGAATCAAGCCCCGCATCGGGCTCTCTGCTCAGTGGGAAGCCTGCTTCTCCCTCTCCCACTCCCCCTGCTTGTGATCCCTCTCTCGCTGTCTCTCTCTCTGTCAAAAATAAATAAATAAAATCTTAAAAAAAAAAAAATGAAGAGGGAACCACGCAGAACAGGACCTCATGTCAGCATCAGAAGCACAGCTGTGCTAAAGCCATAGATATGGAAGATACTATGGCCCTCTGGATTGTTCCTGGGCAAGCATGACTGCCAGCACTCAGCGTGCTGATGGCCAAGGGCTTTACATATTACCAAGCAAGGACTCTAGGGATGTGTCAAAATTTACCCATACAAATCACCCTCATTCAGGACCAGAGGGAAACTCTTGGGTAATAAACGTACTGATTGCCTGCCTTCATCAACTGCTTTCAAAGTCCAATTATTCTATTCAGGTTACCAACTGTAAACTTAGAATCTGCCCCATCCTTGCCCAAACCTTGCCACACAACAACATGAAATATCTAATGACATGGTTTAGTGTGGGCCCGCCCCTTGCATCTATTTGAATTCCATTTCCTCCACTCACTAGCCATGTGTGAGCTTGAACATGTTGCTTAACCTTTTATGCCTCCATTTTCCTTTTGAAAAATCAAGATAATAACAGCACATACTTCTTAAGACTATTGTGAGAATTAAGAGGGTCAATATATGCAAAGTTATAAAAAAGTGCCAAGATAACTAGGCACTGAGAGAATGTAAGTCTTATTACCTGCGGTTTCTTGTCTCCCTTCCTTCCAGGAATAAATGAAGGGCGAACCAATCAGTATATTGATCAATAGTTAGTCTGCTTTTTGTTTTAGTAGTCATGAGGCTGACTGATGCTTGAAGTATATCCGTGATGTTCTTGGACAGCCAACAACATTGCCAACTCATTCCCAACTCAAATGACCCCGTGGAAAAGGCCCTACTTAGCCCCTTCTGCTACAGCTTCCTTAGTACAGAAGTAGATCTGGACCTGATGGCCCAAGAGCTGATTTGAGGCCAACCACATGTTTTCTACTTGCAGGCTCTTCATTTCATATTTGGACTTCCATTTTCTTTCTACCTACATTTCCAGTAACAATTCTTGTTTAATTCTCAAGGTTGTAAGGGTTAAACTACTTTCTCCATTCTTGCTGCGAGAACTGCATTGCACTCCACCCTCTTATTGGAAAGGGGCTTGCCCTTAAATGAAAGGCAAACTTGAATACTATTGAGTCATGATAAATGGTGAAACATCAGCCCACAGAACATTTATCTTTGAACATATTTTTGTTATGACATCTTGAAAATATTATATGATGCAATTATCTCCACAAGTATTTGTTTAAACCACTTTCCATTCCAAATAGAACCTCAGGTTATTACCATCATCATCATCCCATGAACTCTTACTCTGTGTAAGACGTTTTAAGGATAATGCTAACACAAAGAAGTGTATCACAGATCTTGGCCACTAAGAGGTTTAGAATCTATTTGGGGAAATCATATAAGCACAGAAGGATTATGGTCCCAGACAGGATTTACCATGTGGCTTATAACTGTAGCAGATAGTATGTGTGACATACAGAGTATAAAATGGCTTTGAAGGGTCTTAAAAGATGAGTAATATTGAGACAAAGGAAATAAGTATATCAGAGCAATCTTGACAGAAGAGATGTAGTGAGCACACATTGCAGAGTCTGGAAATCATGTGACATGCCTGAGAAACAATAGAACTGTTTGGTCACTGTGAAGAATTTCAATATGGAGTCATCTTCCTATTTAGTAAAAACTACAGAGTTCATAAGAGAAGAGGAAAAGAACCCCCAAACATCAATAAAAACACAATATGCATGATAGCTGTTGGGTGAATATTCTTCTTGCTGTAAGCAAATATTTCTTTTGCATGTCTCTTCTCTTTTCCCTTCCTTTTTGATGGCAAAGAATCCATTGGATTTTGTCAAGTTATATGACACCAAGCAAGAGCATCTTGACTTCGTTTTCATGAAACAAAGAAATAGAAAATTAAAAAAACAAAAAAATCTAGAATGATTATCACCTGAAGAAGACAAGAGAGCCCAGATGGTGTATACAGTATGAAATGGGTCCAATATCTCCAGAAGGCCCCTGCTTCTACAGTACAGGCTAGTTTTGTTGTGTCTCACAATGTGGTCAAGTTCTGCGGTGTGCTGAACTTGCTCTTTTTCTCCTTCTCTTCAAAGGTTAAAATAAGCACGAGAAATTGGGTGAGGATCATAACAGGAAGAATGTGGGTGTGGGAGGTGTGAGGAATTGGCGCCTGGGGCATGAGTTGGTTCTCCCTGAAATGACTGGAAGTTACCATGTGGTCCGATGACTGGAAAGTACACCAAAAATTTCAAGTAGAAGCTTCAGTCCAGGCCCGGGGCGAGGGGAACAGTATTCTGCAAGGATGAATCTAATCATCCCTCACTCACATTAGCCAAAACAATTAGCCAGGAGAAGGATGTCCCTCTCCCACCAGGTCCTGTTTCTTTCTCCCAGGATGTAGTATTGCCTGTTGTTAATGAACCCTTAGGGTGGCCTCAAACACACCCTGACAGCTGCAGGAGATTTTGGGAACAGCCCTAATTCTAGTTTTCCTTCCATCTGTCTGCAGATGTTTTAAATTTGACCCCTCAAAAAAAAAAAAAAAAAAAGCATCCTACCAAGAAGCAATTACTATGCTTGTATATTTCCCATTTAAAAAAATGACGGGATTGTGATTTGCAGGAGTCTTGTAATTGTGGATTATGTTGGGAGTTTGACACTCATTCTGAACAAGGAGATTTTTTACACAATTTGGGCCTGGATTGCTAATATTTCATTTAGATGTATTCAAACTGTCAATCATAACAACATAGAAAATAATCAGAAATGTCAACCATCATGCTGACGGAAGTCAATCCTTTCAAAATTATTCATTGCTTTTATTTTTCTTTTTCAAAATATCTTTCAACTACAACAGGATGATACAACACCAGAATGTTTCTGTTTATCATGTGCCATCTGGATTTCCTTTATTAATTATATAATTCTTTCTACAAAATTTTTCTTCTGAAAATTGCAAAACAATTTTAAGGTATTATTTCAATGTTCATCATACTTTAAGGGGATTATCTTATGTGAATAATGTAACCAAGATAATTTAGGAGAAATAAAGATGTGAATAAAATCCTAGAATATTTCAAAGAATTATAGAACCTTAGAAACTTTAGGGCCTTAAAGCTTTCTGGTCCAAGTCTCTCTTTTGCTAGGTGGGGGTCTCAAGTACAGGAAGGGTTTACCCGCCCCGAGTCATTCGTTACTTTGCCACTGAGCCAGAAGGAGATGCCACTCCTCCTGATGCCTGATTCAATACTTCTCATACTTAATTTTTCCGAAGATGTACTTTTGCCACCTAAGTCACGCGTAAGTCATTCTTCTTGAATAAGTCAAGTTTTTATAAGGATTTCATTCCTCTCTAAATAAAAATCTCTGAAATAAAAGAAATTTCATTTGTAACATATCAAAGCAATATTTTAAAACCCTTCCCTTGTGTACAGTGCTGTAGAGCTTACCAATAAGAGACACAATCCCTTATGTAAAGAAGCATATTATTCTCTAGGGAAATAATCTTGGGGACTCAAGGTCAGTGCATGTGAAAATAGAATTAAGACTGTAAGGATGTATACGATGGGAAATGAATGACATAGTAGATACAGGAGAGAATAGGGCTTCTTACTGGCTTTCAACAGGTGTGGTGTGAATACTTATTAACTCATTGAGTTATATTTACTTGGAGAAGAGCTTCTCTCTGGGAAGAGGAAGGATGAAATCAACAGTGTCACCCACTAATTTTCAGTAAAAATTCTATAGACTTGGGCTTAATTGTGTGCTTTTTATGTATTTTAATTTTTTTTAAAGATTTATTTATTTTAGAGAGAGAGAGAGCTAGAGAGAGAGCACAAATGGAAGGGGCAGAGGGAGAGGGAGAGAGAATGTCAAGAAGACTCTGTGCTGAACTTAGAGCCCAACATGGAGCTCAGTCTCAGGACCCTGACGTCATGACCTGAGCCAAAATCAAGAGTCGGTTGCTCAACTGACTGCGCCACCCATGCACCCCAATTGTGTGCCTTTTAAGCATATTTAAATGTAAAATAAGTCTGGAAAGACATTTGGGTGTTATGATTCATTCTATAAACTTAATGATAAAAATATGGATTATATTAATATGTGAGAAAAAAATCTTTCTTTAAATAATTTTCTAAGTATTTTACCAGTAGCTTTCTAATCTGTGATGGTGAATTTTATATGTCAACTTTGTTAGGCCACAGAACCCAGATAAATGGTCAAACACAAGTCTAGATATTGCTGTGAAGATATTTTTCAGATGAGATTAACATTCAAATCAGTAGACGAGTAAAGCAAATTACCCTCCATAATTTTAGTGGGTCTTATGCAACCAGTTGAAACAAATGTTTCTTGCATTAAGCACCTGAAGTTTGGTGATTGTAATCCTAGCATGACTTTCCTATTCTGGCTAAAATACATCTTAAGAGAGAAAAACAAAACAAAACAAAACAACAACAACAAAAACTGACATCCCCCAAGGAAGAGAGAATTCTGACCGCAGTCTGCCTTCTGATTCTAACTGCAACATCAACTCTTCCCCGGTTTCCTGCCTAAAAGCCTACCCTGCCAATTTGAAACTTGCCCAATGAATGAAAAAAATGAACAAATGAACAAGCAAATAAATGAATAAATAAGTAAATAAAATATTCACATACACACACACACACACACACACACACACATCCTATTGCTTTTGTTTCTCTGGTGAACCCTGACCAATAATACACCATCAACCTACAAATTTAATAAAGTATCATAAAAATGGGCTGCTCAAAGGAAGATTCATCTCAGTGGTTCAACAGAAAAACAAGAGTGGCATGGAGATCAAGAGAAATCTATCACTGTGTGTGACCATCTGACTATTGCCTTGGATTTCAGCAGTTGGAATATTCTCTTGCAGGTAGAGAACTGCTAAATTGTACCCTTAAGGCAGGGTAATTTTTACTCTAGACTCAGAGATGAATTATACCTTGTCTCAGTACTTACTGGCTGTATGTCTTGAATAAGGCATTTAAGCTCTCTGAATATTATTTTTAAATTGTAATTGATGTTAAAATTACCTATTATAATAATACATATATGTATATAATAATAATAATGATAATAATATATAACTATGTTCATATCCATAGGAAAAATACTCTACAGTATTTTATTATTTTTACTGGGTATTCTCTTTCTTCCAAATGTGAATGAATACTTGATTTTTGGAATCCTTGGAAGAAGTTGTATCATTTCAGTTGGATGACTGTATTATTGAAGAAATACTTCCATGGTTAGCTTATAGGTTTCCTGAGGACAGTTGGCGATCAATATCTTACTCTGTGCCCAGGATTTTCCTCAGTGATTTACATATTTATAGGTACTCAATAAATATCTGTTACTGTTGGTGGCACAGCAGAGAAAATGTTCACCAAGCATTTCTTGCCCAGCTTTTCCCATGTTCATATAGCTGGATAGGACCATGTGAATAGTTTGAGCCAATTAAATATGAACAGAAGGAGGAACATGTTTAACTTCCAAAATGAATCCATTACAAAAAAATTAGAAGTAGAAAGAGTAAAGACTGTAGGTTCCAGGTATTGGAATTTCAAGATGCAAAACCTTCCTTATTCTGGGTTCTAGAGTGGGTAAAGGTTCCTGTCAACTTCTATACTGAGTGTAGAATAAATGTTTCTTACATTAAGCCTTTGAGGTCCTATAATTATACTTTCAGCCTAATGTTCCTGTCCTGTCTAAAACAGTGATGTGCAATGCTTACCTTTCAATGAGAATAATCAGACACATTCTCAAATAACTGGAGACTCCAAACAAACATTACATTAAATAAAATATAATGAATTATCTACATAATATGTGCTGAGAAGACAAAATAATGAGATGACTCAGATTGAAAAGAGTGTTTTCTTTTTAACATTGCATTTGCTTATACATTTGTGTTTAAAGTTTGATGTTCAAGGGATCTGTATACTCTTCACTTCGAATAAAACTTATTCTGAAACTCTTTACAGTAGGTTCAATTAATTTTAGGGAGACTAACATGTATTAAATAGGTTTGGCATTTTTAATTACAAGCACATTTTAATGTTTAAGATAAACCCTTTTATCTGTACAAATTCGTAAATTTAGGTTCAGAAAGTTGAAATACCATTTCTGCTGTCACTCAAATATCATTGCAGAGTTGAGATTGTGTCAGAAGCTGAAGAACAGTACCCTTCGATTATTAGAATGTTTAGATATTGACATGGTTCTACAATGAATTTGAAACAATAGTTTCAGTCATCCCTGATGAAACTCAGAAGAGCTGTTCCAGTACCAGTAGGACAATTTCTATAACTCTAATACTAGTGATATAAAGAACTATGACTGGGACATCTTAGAATGCTAGATCATTGGCAAAATCTTTATAATGTTTAATATCTCGAACCATGGGAGCCTCATGTTCTCATCAAAAGTATAAATCATTTTAAATTCCAAAAAGTAGACCTCTTTAAAAGTTTGAAATGCACTGGACCCAAGGGAAAAAAATCCAGAAATACATTAATCCCTTATACTTGCTAGAAATTGTAATGCTTATCTAAATTTCCAATAATAGTCATTCTAGATTAAAAAAAAAAAAAGCATTCCAAGTAATTTAAACTTGCTTTGTAATAATCTAGCTGGTCACAGCTAGTTGTTTTAAAAAACTTATCTATATTAATAATGACACTGGAACTGTCATTTGCAATCAAGAAATGTTCAATTTAAAAAGGTGAAATGTTCCTTTTATAAAATTTCCCACACAAATACAATCTTAACTCTAATTGAACATGCAAAGCTAAATTAAACAAAGACATATGAAAAAAAAATCCTTTGAGATAACAATACTAAAATTATTTTCAGAGAAGACTTGTGGGGCACCTGGGTGGCTTAGTTGGTTAAGCATCTGACTTTGACTCAAGTCATGATCTCAGGGTCCTGGGATCAAGCCCCACCCATATCAGGCTCCCCACGAGGTGGGGAGTTTGCTTGTCCCTCTCCCTCTGCCCCTCCCTCTGCTTGTGTTCTCTCTCTCTCTCTAATAAATAAATAAAATCTTAAAAAAAAAAAAGACCTGTAAAGAGTTTCCATATATAAAATATCTGTGACTGTAATTAGGTTCTGTAAGTTAGAAAAAAAAAAACTAGCAAAAAGTCAGATTTTAAAGTCAGAAATCAAAAGCTAGGATGATTTGTGTAAGCAATGTAAGTGGTTAGCTCTAGACAGAGTACCTTCACTAACTGAGGGACAGTTTGAAGATGCTACCCGCAGAAAAAATAATAGTTTACATGTACATAACATTTTAGTGTCTCCAAAATGTGGGACATAAATTCCTTCTTAACTAGGAGAAATGTGGGGCGCCTGGGTGGCTCAGTCGGTTAAGCGGCTGCCTTCGGCTCAGGTCATGATCCCGGGGTCCTGGGATTGAGCCCCGCATCAGGCTCCCTGCTCAGCAGAGAGCCTGCTTCTCCCTTTCCCTCTGCCTGCCGCTCTGCCTACTTGTGCTCTCTATCTCTCTGTCAAATAAATAAATAAAAAATATCTTAAAAAAAAAAATTAGGAGAAATGTAATAAGCATGCACAACCAGTAAGTCATGAAGGCAAAGTATTCAATGCACAAAGATCTTAAAAGGCAATTACATGTGGCTCTGTCCTTAAAAAACTAATGATAAGATAGTAAGATAAGACATATATGAAAATAAGAATATGTCTACTTTAAACTTTAAAGTTTAAAGGGTACTGAATGTACCTTTTGTAATTAAAAATGTCAAACTACTTTAAACTGTGTACGTATATACTAAAGAGCTATATCTTACCTGGATTCAGGATGTCTGTTTGCTTTAAACAAAGTGTGAAATTATTTGAGGGAATAAAATGAGAATTTCATTTACGCTCAAGTCCTGCTCATAGGACAAGTGTTGGTAGGGGAATCTGGCCCAGAGAGACAAGAAAGGTTTTGCCTAAATGAGGAGGACAAATCCTAATTAAAAAAAAAATCGGGCACCTGGGTGGCTCAGTCGTTAAGCGTCTGCCTTCGGCTCAGGTCATGATCCCAGGGTCCTGGGATCGAGCCCCACATCGGGCTCCCTGCTCAGCGGGAAGCCTCCTTCTCCCTCTCCCACTCCCCCTGCTTGTGTTCCTTCTCGCTGTGTCTCTCTCTGTCAAATAAATAAAATCTTAAAAAAAAAAAAATCAAGTTATAATAGGGAAAAATGACATGTGCTAAATCAAAATCATGAAATGGAGTCAGATCTACATAGCTAATTATTTGGTATCTAGAAAATCAGGAGAAGAAGTGAACTTTCTATGCAGGGCCCATTCCTTCAGGGTGGTAGTAATAAAAGTACTAAGATCTTAAGACCTCTTACATGGTGTACAAAAAACGCAGCTGCTTCAAGGCCTGAGCCCAAATGACCACCTTGCCCCTCTCAAGTCTGACAGATAAGAAAGCAGAAAATTAAACATTCTTTCTTATTTTATAGATTCTGAGCTCCTCTGAGATGAACGCATGTCTGAGTCATTTTTGTCTCCTGGGACCTGAGCTCAAGGACCAACAAAGAGCTGAATTTGCTGTAACTCTACAGACTCCCCCCATAACAAGCGCTAAATCGAGGGCTGTGTTATTTAACCCTTATAACTATGTTACTCTTGCCCTCAGCCTGTACTGCAGATGGTCAGGTTTATCCCCTAGTGGGGTGATCAAACCTACATTTCTGAAGGATCTGAGTTTCTGGGCCCTGCCTTTATAGGTTTTATGTTATCTTCCATTGCTCTTACGATGAAATATGGAAGTAATAAGATATATCCTGAGAATCCCCTGAATTCCATACATATTTCTTCTTACCACAAATTATTGGCAATCTGTTTTCCCCCTTAGTTTTATAAGCTTTCTCCATACCCATTGGTTCAGTACCATGAGGAGCTCAAAATATCCAGGTGTTGGTTTCCACTCCCAGTTTAGTAAAACAACTGTTGTATCCTCTGGTAAAACTATTCCTTCATTAGGGACTGAGATCACAGCAAAGCAGCACTCAAATCTGCAGGAAGGTAAAGCAAAAACTTGCAAAGTGAATTGTTTGTTGCAAAGGAGTCGCAAATATGCACCATGAGGAACACATGTGCTTATAGTATATATAGTTTATTAGAAAAGCATTTATGTGTGTGTGTGTGTGTGTGTGTGTGTATGTGTGTATATATCATATATAATATACATATATTCTTCTGAACTCCACAGCTTAGGTAGAGATGGCCTGGATGGACCCTGATTACTGTTCCCCCAAAGAGGACCTGCCAGGTTAGAAGGCTGGAAGAGCAACCGAGATCATGCCAAGACAGCCAATGAATCTCAAGCCCACAATGCATTGCACATTTATAGGTGAGCCTAAGAAGAGATAGGAAAAACCTAACTAGACTAAGAAAGAAGAAATATATCAAGTTATCTTTGGGCCCAAGTACAATGTTACAGAGGATGCATTAAAATGACTCAGAGCTGCATAGTGAGTACCCTGAGAAAGTCTTGCATGCCCAGAACGCATACATAAATTAAAGTCCTCTGTTTCTCTGTAGGCTCTTAGTCCTACTGAGCAAACTCTCTGCTAAGATACCGAAAAGGGAGCGAAAAGCAGCCTCTGGTCCATCTAGATTTGTCTCTTATCAGGTTTATAAATGTACTACTGAGAGGATTACTCCTACTTCCCTCAGTTCCCACACTAGAGTCTTGAGATTGTGGAAAAGATCGCACCGCATATTAGTTACAGTTTCAAAGCGAGTTCAGCAAACTTTGTGACAGCAAAACCAACCTTGGAGCATGTTGTCCAGGTGACCCCCAAATGGAACCTTTAGCCATTCCACTCTCCTCCCAGATCAGTCTGTACATGAGTTAAGTGCATTTGATGGATGTGGACTGCTCTGTTCTCTGGCTGTGAAATGGGTTTCTCAGTTAGAAGCCGTGAGCTGGGGTGCCTGGGTGGCTCAGTTGGTTAAGCGGCTGCCTTCGGCTCAGGTCATGATCTCAGGGTCCTGGGATTGAGCCCCGCGTCGGGATCCCTGTTTGGCGGGAAGCCTGCTTCTCCCTCATGCTCTCTCTCTCAAATAAATTAAAAAAATAAATAAAATAAATAAATAAATAAATAAATAAATAAATAAATAAATAAAAAGTAGCCATGAGCTGTGGGGTACCATGACCGTGAGGCCGTCATTGTATGGATGTTGGTGCGGGAAGAAGAAGCAAGGTGCACAGCTAGGATAAGTCCACTTGTGAAATATGTATCTATT
The DNA here is from genome assembly GCF_964656455.1 of Halichoerus grypus. Taxonomy (NCBI): domain Eukaryota; kingdom Metazoa; phylum Chordata; class Mammalia; order Carnivora; family Phocidae; genus Halichoerus; species Halichoerus grypus. The sequence continues at coordinate 39,313,864 of NC_135712.1, forward strand.
TTTATGAAAATAAATATTGCCCCCCCAAAATTTCTTCTTCTTAGAGATACACTGTGCAATTTACAGCAACCTGCCTTTCACCCTAGAGAGAATTTTCCCACATGCTTTTAGAAATGTTGCTGACGAGGCAGAAGATAGGATTTTCGTTTATTTTATTTCCTGCTCCCTACACACAAATAACTTCCTAGGTCTTTAGGTTATTCTTGCTACTCTTTCCTTACCAGACTCAATCAGCATCAGTGTCATGGAATAGTGGAATGTGCTGAGGAATATCCTGACCAAGGTCTTGAGGACTTTATTATACACAGAAACCAGGAAAATTAAAAAGCCCAAAGATACAGCAGTGTCTGTACCTTATATCATATATGTATATACTGTGTATACTGATGTCCCTGACATGGGAAATTCTCTTAATCCTTGCAAATTATTATGGAGAAGAAAAAGAATGAAAGCTCTTTGCCAGCCAGATCAATAATTGTGTACTGAGTTCCAAAGACTGCTTTGATTTCTTGTACTCAGGATACACACCCGGAAAAGTAGTTATGGTTGGAGCCATCACCTAATTAAGTTTATGACAGTCTATAGTCGTGCTCCAAGGCCCCTCCTGCTTTTTGTGGATGAGTTAAATGTGGAGGTCCTGGGAACTGCTATTCCTTCACCCTTTAATTCTTTGGAGAGAAAGCTGATATATATATAGTTCCTCCAGAGTTAGGGTTTTGCTTCTGGATTACTGTTTAAGTATGGATGGACACTTCCAGGAGCTAACATCGGCCCTTCTTGTCATAATGGCCACTGCGGGGATTCTGTCATTTTCTTCATCTACTTTACCCAACTATGTGATCCAGACCTGGGACAATAACCAAAGGATGGACCCATGGATTCCATAGGCCCACTTTGAGAGACTGGGGCCAAAACCATTCACCAGCCAACTTCTATAAGCTTCAGTGAACCATAGTGGCATTTCAGGTCTACAGGGATTAAGGTCAACTCAAGGTCAGTGTCTGGGATTTTTCCCTTTCTCTAGTGCAGAGTGACAGGAAAAATAGCTATATACCATATCAGGGGATGCTTAGAGAGACGTTTAAAGTCTGTTCACACGACAGTGTCCCAAGGCCATTCTCAAGGGGGACCTGGTCTTTCCTTCAATCAAGGGGTTCAGGTTTATAGACTAGCTTGGGTGGAAGAATTGGGTAAGAGGCCATGACTAGAGGCAGTGACTCACGTAAGATTTCTGCTCCACAAATTTCCCATAATATAGATCAAGTTGTATTTTATGATTATTTATTTTGCTCCTGGGACTCTGTAATCTTTTAGCCATGCCCCAGATCCCTAGAGGTTAAAACACTCTTGAATGGATGTCCATCCCTACAGCCAGTTATGGTAATTGAACTGTTCTTATCTCTGATGGTTAAGTACTGCCACCTGGCTCCTGTTGCTATGGGATCCCACAATTCCCATTAAAATCATGTAGACTATGTCAAGGGTGACAACTCCTACCATCATCCCCAATCTACGGATGACAGCCAACACCAAGTTTTCAAGGATTCTGCTATTTCTCTCATAACACATTTCTCAGTGCCCCAGGGATAAGAGTGTTTTCTGTAACTTTTAGGCAACATTATCAGAAGGAGAGAAAGTAAGTTGCATGTAATAATTTTATTCCAACATCAAATTTGTAATTCTATTGGATTCCTTCCTTTAAATAATGGCAGGGAAGTTCTGACATCTTGACCTCATTAAACCTAGCCCCTTGTGGCATCCATGCCTTAGCCAGTCAACCAAGCAAATTGTTACAGCCGTTTCCCACCAGTCAAATTAGTATATTAAATCCAGGATCCAACAGATCTGGCCAACCTAACTTTCTATTCCATCTTCTTGGTCTAACATGCTCAAGATCCATTCATGTGCATGCTTCTCAGTTTCCAAATGGTAAACATGAGCAAATTCTTTCAATCCTTGTGATGTGTAGGCCCTCTTTTCCCAAGATAACTAGTGATTCTCCCCTGGGTCTTAATGGACTCTAACTCCGTTTTGTGTCTAGAGGCAATGAGGTGTGATATGGGTAGATCATGCAAGAAGGCTAGTATCCTCAGAAAGAAGAAGGGATTTGTTTCAAGTAGCAAATTAATTTTGGAATTCAATTATGGAATTTATTTAATTATGGGAGTCCAGATTTCCAGCTTCATCTGAGAACAACTAAATGTTTCTGCTGACATCTAAGGGAATCATTCCTTCCTCACCAAATCCCCTACGGTTAATGGAACACATTTGTCAAAGTTGTTTGACCATTCTGCTTCATAATTCTCCAAACTGTACCATAAGATTTTAGTCCGGATCATCAGCCATGCTTCCCCTTGTGTCTATATTGAATAAAAACATTCATTTAAAGTTGTCATGAAGTTTTCTGGTTTTCTACTTGTGTTTTGATCTAACAGCTCAAAACCTTGAGTTGTTTTCCTTTTTCTTTTTCTTTCTTTTTCTTTCTTTCTTTCTTTCTTTCTTTCTTTCTTTCTTTCTTTCTTCTTTCTTTCTTTCTTCTTTCTCTCTTTCTTTCTTTCTTTCTTTCTTTCTTCTTTCTTTCTTTCTTTCTTTCTTTCTTTCTTTCTTTCATTCTTTCTTTCCTTCTGTTCCTTTGGAAGGTCTTCAGTGTAGTCTCAAATACTAACCTCTGCAATACTTGCAACCATCGTCACTGCCATAGCGGCCAAGTTCAGCAGACTTAATTTCTTAGACTCCTGATACTTCCAGTGGTTGTGATGCCACTGCATACCATGGATTACTAAAATCCCTCTTTCTGCCAGCATGGGGGTCATTCCTATACTCATGTTCTAACATGGAAACTCTATGACACAAACTTTTCTTGAAAATTTGTTTCCTGGGACCATTCCTTATAGGCAAAAGTGTTCCTGTCACATTCCAACTAGGTAAATAAAAACCACTCTGAGTACTTAAAATAGCAAATTCAACTTAGGAACATGGTTACATGGTAATAGAAGAGCTAGGGAGATGGTGAAGCAAACCAGAGAAGAGTAATATCAGGAAGTCACTCCCACGTGTATAGGCAAAAAAGAGAAGCAATATTAAGGGGAGCCTGGGGCCAGGGTACGTGGCAGGAGCTGGGAGGCTGGGAGGGGCTGAGGCCACAGAGGAGCCATAGTCATGGCTGGAGACATAGCTGCAGCCAGAGATGCTGTCCGAACTGCACAGAGGGCAGCAGGCAGCAAAATGTCCTGGCTTCTCCCTGCCTCCTGGTTCCATGCTTTAATCTCCGGCCAGTGCTGGGGGTCAATACTCCTGTGATATTGAGTGGAACATCAGAAGGTCTAGGAAGAGAGCAAACAGACATGCAAAAAACCAAATGTGGTTGCCCTTTCTAGAACTGAGTGGTTTGCTCAAGAGGAGAGACTGTTCTACCACTTCAGAATAGACTCACTGCTCTGTCCACACAGAGCAAAAGCCACTGCCCAGTGAGGAGTGCTCCAGGCGCCATGTGTGCAATCTACCTATAATAAAGCTATTAGGAGGGTGAAAACTGACCAACGATGCATCAGGATATTTACGAGGGGGAAGAAATTGAGGATAAACAGACATTTACTTATAAAATGAAGGAAATAAAATAGGATTAATTTGGCAAAATAATTAAATTATTGGTAGAACACAATGTGATTGAGATCCAGACAAATGGTACTTCCAGACCAAGGCGGTTGAAAATATTCTTAGGGCACAGGGACTGTGTCCATGTAACTCATTTTATCCAACATGAGATATGGCATCATGAGGAGATGGTAAGTGATTTCAGATTATGTTGATAAATTGTTCTTCCTGATGAAGTGTGAATGGCTGTAGGTAATTACATGAAATTTAGACACAAGGAGATTCAGTCAACAAATGTTTATTGATATTGAAATATATTCAATGATTAGTTTTCCAGTGGAAATCATAGAAGCCAACACAGTTTGTTAAAATTAAGCTGGACACACCACAAGTTTGTTTTTTAAACCAGTCAGAGCTAAGTGAATAGGAGGTAAGGCTAGATAACTTGTTATGTCTTTAATGATACATGTCTGTAACTTTGTCTACTGTGTTGGACATGATTAGTAATAAGAATGCTGTAAGCAAATTTTTTTTGATTTGTACATTTCTATTTTCCACAACTGACTAATTCAAACCAGCACGTGGAACACATGGGATGAGCAAAAAAGTTTAAATTATACACAGGTTTGAATATTGACTCCTTGAGGGATAAACTGTGTTAGAAATACAAATTCCAGAAGGTCTAATTTTTAAGGGAATTGTGTCTCTCTCTTGCTTTTTTTTTTTTTTAAACTTCAGATTATATAAATACCAATGGCATTTATTACAAAGAGATTCTTTGGAATTTTTCTTTGTTCCACTCTGTACAACATTGTCATGATTGAATTTTTTTATACCTCAGACTTACATTGACATCTGAAGAAGTTGTCAAATAATCTTTTACATTTAGGTATTCTTTCCAAAGTATTTTAGCTCCAGGAAAATTTTAATTCTGATGTCTAAATAGGTTAACGTATTTTATTTAAAGAAAATACATGTAGAATTACAGAACTTTTAGAACTAGAAGAAGCCTTAAAGATTGTCTAATTTTAATGTCATTATTTTACAGATGAGAACACACACCAAGGACATTTAGTGATTTTTCTAGACGCACATGGGTTGTTAATGACAGAACTAGGTCAGAAATCCATTTCTTTTCAGATAATCTAAGAAAGCATTCTTTGCTTCAATATACAGTAAGACTTCATTTTTTTGAACATATTATATAGTTCTGGCTCATGGTCATGCGTAGTTGCAAACATCATATAGTCTTTTTTTATCCTTAAGAAAAAGAAGACTGCTTTTTCCAGGAGGTAACTCATTCCTTACTGTTCTCAGCTTCAGGTTATTTGCATATAAAATCTTCAGCTCAGTCATCTCTCAAACTATTTTCTCCCTTTGTCTATGTTGAATTCCTTCCAAAAAATTTCAGCTTTTTCTTCTGTCTCCCTCTCTCAAACTGAAGCCTTTTTTAATCTTGGTTACTCAGTATGGAACTCTTATCATCTTTGGATTTGTAGGTTAATGTACTGTAACAGACAGGAACCAGAAAATTAAAAATGTGAAGCCACATATCAATGTTCTTGTAAGTAGGACTTCTTCTTTTTTTTTTTTTTTTACCATGGGAGACATGGTTAAGAGGCGTGATTTGCCCTAAGCTAATGAGGATAAAGCTTCTGGGCCCCTTATTTGCACAGGCCATCTTCCAAAGCTCTGAGATGAATCCTAGCATTTATCTTGACATACATTTTTGCAAATTTTAAAAGATAAGCTATTTTAACTACAATCATATAAAAACACTCTTTTTCACTCAGATCTCCCCTCCACCACACTTTCCTTTGTGAGGTGGTAAGGATCAAGCTATCTACCAGATACATAGAGTTTGGATTTGGATTTAGCGGGATATATTTATATCCCAACACCTCCAGGTATAATTCTCAAACACCTCCAGATATAATTAAGTAATCATGTCCTAGTGAACAAATGGTGCCTAGGAATACCGCAACCCCTCACTACGTTGTTTCAAGAGGGACTGAGAACATATTACTCTATGAACAGAACCTACCTGTTCTACCACCAAATATGAGAAAGAAAAGAAACATGTTTGAAATGTACTAAAGATAAAACAAAGAGAAATGTGTTAGTTGTTGGAAGAGTAGTATGTTATGTTATACATATAGTTTAAGCAGGTAGTGAAGACAAATTTATATTTTTCTGAATTTTGTGTTCATAGTATTCATCAACTTTACAAAATTTGTTGTGATTTCTCATATGTACTCTAAATTCTTACTTTCATAATTTAGGATGCTTTTGTATCGTCTGAAAGAGCTCCCCTCTGCACAACTTTTATAGGTTTCAGATCCTAGATCAGCCCTTGGGTGATCAACTTGCCAAAGTTAATCCTTTCTGCCTTCATGATAGCCAGATCCTGGCTAACTCCAGGAGCTAGAATCCAGCAGGGCTGGGGCAGGAAAGACCCTATTATGAGCAACCAAAGAAGTAAAAACAGGTAAAAACTTCTTCTGGGAAGCACAATGAAAAGAACAACATCAAAGCGGTTGAATTCTATTGATAAGTCTAAGGGCATCATCATGCGGCTAGGAAATAGACAAGTTCAGAAGCTTCGCAGGCCCAGACATATAGCAGAGAGCAAGAAGCAGTGGTTGCATCTAAGAATGTTTCCTTGAGAAAGCTGGCTTTTTTAAGACTTGTTTTTATGAATGGGTACTCCCTAATTAGGAAGGTGGTTTGGCTTATCTCAAATGGTCAATACAGACACTATATCCACTGTCAACTGTCTAGGCTAAAGAATTTAACATCCATATGATTTCAAGACTATGGCTCCCAGGGATTGGAATCATTACTTCATTTTGCTTGTATGAATGTTATTAGCATATATAGATGACCCTGTAGAAAAACTATGGAGAAGAAAAAAAATGTTACACACACACACACACACACACACACACACACACATTAAGTTCTGGGGTTCCAGGAGCAGAGAGATTTCTACTGCTCCATTTTCATAGGATTTGGAGGAAGAAGAAAATGGGAATTATTCCAGTTGGCTAAGAAATTATTAAAATATGCTCACAGCAAATACCTTCAGATGTGACAATGGCAAAAACTTTAGAGGGTAGTGTGGTGGTCTGATTCTTTTTTTGGTTAAATCTGGGTTTGAATCTGGCTCTGTCACTGGTAGTCAAGTGCCCTTGGGCAAGGGCTTAACTGACTTCCTAAATTACTAAAAAATAAGGTTAATAAGAAAAAACATGGTATTTACTTAGTGGTAATGATTACTAAGTAATCAACTAAATGATTTATATACGTTATTTAATTCCTGTAACAATTGTTTGGAGTAGTTTCTTTTAATATCTTCATTTGACAGGTGAACACATTGAGACTTAAAGAGGCTGAGGAAATTGTCCAAGGACATCCAGCTTCTAAGTAGCATCACTAAAAATGAAATCCTCATGGTCTTTATATTGCTAACTGCCTCCCAAATGATGCTGTTTACATATTGCTATTTGTGAGAATTCCTTAATATACATTCATGCAATGCTCATGATATATAGGAGTTTTAATAAATATCAGTTCCTTCTCTTTGTATCTGTACAGTACTTTTAGTTTTCTCAAAAAAGCTTACATTTATTTCATTTGATCTTTATGCTACTGATAAGGAAACTGACTAAATGATATCAACAAATTATGAGTGGATCTGGTCCTAGGACCCAGGATTTCGCACTTCACATTTGCCAACTGATCGTCTCCAAACCTGTCAAAGTGCCGTAAGAAGAGGCTTTCATTTTTAACTTCCCTTGGGTCCTCTCTTCCTCTTTTAGGCTGTAGGCAGAAAGGCCTATGCTTATTTTTTTTATAAATGAATGAATGCCTTGATGTTACAGAACCTGATAGCACACATTTAAAATGATTACTCTGTGTTCTTTGGGAACATCATAGCAGGAAGGCCACGTTCAACCAGACATTCCCTCCCCTTGCAATGACAAGCCTTAATGGAATCTGGCCTGCGGAGTGTCTGGGCTGTGTGTGAGGCTGGTGTCAGAGCAAGTGCAAGCAAGTTCTCGAAGCTCAGCCTTTATGACATCGTGTAATTCGAACAGTCCTTCAAAGCACCACCCACCTTTTCCAGGGGGAATCTGCTGAAATGATTCTCTTGGAAACAGCATGGAAATAGGGGGGAAGGGTGTTAAGTATGTGCTTTTGTCTGTGGATGGGTGAGTGGGTGGAGACGGGAGGGGGGTGGTGGTGAGGGAGATGAGAAGCAAAGATGGAAAAACAACCTAGACTACTGCCACCAAAATATTCTGCTCCAGGATGAGGGAGTACACCCTAGAGCTGTTAGCACTGGTCGGCATATTTTGCATATTTACATATACCAAGTATTTCCAAACAGCCTTGTGTTTGTTTTAAAATCCCACACGAAGATGTCTGGTAAAGCTGTCACTGGAAAGCTTATTTTCTTGGTTGATGTTTGCAAAACTGTTTTCAAAATTCTGTATATACATCAAAAACCAAGCAGAAAAGTTAACTGTCGTTACCAGCTTTATAATCTAGACTAGTCCATCGACTCATCAGACCATATTCAGAACAAAACACCCATGTTCTAAGGCAAAGAAAGCACCTGGTTGGTTGAAGACAATTTTTTTTAAATTATTTTTTTTGGTTCAATACAAAATGAAACACAGAACATCACGCAGCGATACTCAGTCTTGAAGCCACCAAAGTGTGTTTTTCTTAATTGCTATTGACTCTTACCTCTGATTTAGAAATGTTTTGTTTTTTGGGTTTTTGTTTTTGTTTTTTTTCTTTTTTGTAATAAGAATGCTTAATACTGGCTGTATTTCTCATATAGCCATTTTCTTTAGGAAATATAAAACACAAAACCACACATAGCCCATTTGAAAAAAATTAGGGACTTCCAGCAGAAGGAATGGGGTAGTTTAAAGCTATATTTTCCTTTTAGCAAGATCCACAAGAAAAGGATAGAGTGTCGTGTTTAAAGGGGAACAGATTTTGTATTTTTTGGCAAGATAATAAATCCTCTGTTGCTATATTTGGCTCCCTGCAAATAGTCTCTTTTACAAGTGCAAAGCAAAGATCAATGCTGGTGTTCTTCATTCAGCCACAGCCAAACCTGGTGTGGAAAGTAAAACAGTTGTACTTGAGTGTTGTTTCGAAGACAGTCTAGCTCATTTATTGATCAACAGCATTCCGAAGTATAGGTACCTACTTTACACATTAAATGCATCTAAGCATGTTTGCTTTCCATCATAGTCATTCCTCTGCTTAACTGATAACAGATGTAATGATTCAATCTGGACAAAAATGTGAAAGCTTTACCATGTCAATGTGGTCATATATAGATATTTTGTCACATGTGTATCAGCAGGTCAAATGAGATGTTTGGAGACTTAGGACATCACAGGATGATCATACGTTCCCAAAAAAGGAAGCAAAACAATTAAATGGTAGTTGATTATCCCCAGAGAAAACACACTTCAGCTAGGAAGAATCTGCACCAGATGTCCTGCTCTCCAACCCCCTGAGTGCTTGTCTGACATAAATACTACATAGCCCTTTAGATTCCAAGGCACTATAATAACCACGTGAAATCTTTGAAATAACAACAGAAATTCCCTTCGTATGCAATTATTTAAGCGAAGGAAGATGAATCCTCCACAAATGACCATTGTAAACATGCAATAAGCCTTGCTATATTAAATACTCCCAGGTTACAGGGCTTATGAAAAAATATATTGAAATCTACTAATTGTGGTGGTAGAATAATGCCCCCTTCAAAAAAATATTCACGTCCTAATCTCTAGAACCTGTGAATATGTTACCTTACGTTGAAGGACTTTGCAGATGTAATTAAATTAAGAACCTTGAGATGAGGAGACTATGCAGGCAGACTCAATGTAATTACAAAGGTCTTTAAACATGTGAGAGAGGCGCAAAAGAGAGGGTCAGAGTGATGCTATGTGAGAAGGACTTGACCAGTGGCTAATGGCTTAGAAGATGGAGGAAGGGGGCCATTAGTCAAGGACTCTAGATGCTTGCAACAGCAAGGAAAGAGATTCTCCCTTAGAGCATCCAGAAGGAATGCAGTTGACACTTTGATTTTAGCCTGAGAACAGTGCCGAATGTCTGACCTACAGGGTGGTTAAGATAATAAATACATTTGTGTTGTTTGAAGCCATTAAGTTTGTGGTAATTTTTACAGCAGCCATAGAAAACTCATAACACTAGTCTAGTCTAAATATAGCAAACAGTTAAGAATGCCAAATTATTTCACCTGATATGTTGGAGGGTCTACTGATTTAAACACTTATTTCTAGACTTTAGCACTTCTAAATGATTCATTTAAGAAGAAAGTAGAGTCTATTGTAGGAAAACTCTCGCTTCCTTCAAAAATAGAAGGTCTTGAAATTTTCTTTTCCAAGTACCAATGAATTGTTAGGAAAGGTTTTTTTTTTGTTTTTTGTTTTTGTTTTTTGTTTTTGTTCTTTTTTTTCTTTTTCATAATACTTATAGCAAGTTCTGTATCCAACAAGTGTAAAAACAAAGCAAAAAATGCACTTCTCATAAAGAGATGATAATTTTAGAAGCATTGTACTAAAAAATTCATTCTCAAGCTTCCTGCTGTTATATAATTAACATAGCCTATTTCACTTGCTCTTCCATTATAAACACTTGTTTTATAACCCACTCCTCACTGTAACAACTAAATTCCTTGGCCTTAGAAATTAACTTCATAAAAACAAACAAACAAAACACTAAGATGTTTTAATTTCCAAAGATATTTATAAATTGCTTAATTGGATAAGAAGAAAACAGAGCTTTAGTTAATTGTCAAGAAATGCAGACCAAACCAAAATGCTACATTAAAAATATAAACATTAAATTCACATTAAATTATTTATTGAACAAACTGAAGGTAACATTGTTTGTACTACAAAGTCCTCCACCATCTTTTATCACTGACACATAGTGATGCGACCTGTATTTGAAGAGTGAACCGAAATATGAAAATGTCTCTTTCCCGAACCCCAAGAAAAACAGAAAAAAATTTAAGATTTTATAATTAGCTTGTAAAGCCAAAAGTTTTATGAATTTCGTAAATTAAGACTGACAACATAGGAAAGATTAGTTAATTTGTCTTTCTGGAAATGTAAAATTAAGATAGCATAAAATTGCTCATAAAACTAACAAGTCTGGAATTTTATTGTATTTCAATGTTGTAGGGTAATATTTCTATGAATAGTTTTCAGTTTACCTAATCAACTGACAAATATAAAGTCTTCCACACTATTTATTTTTTTATAAAACTATTTCACCTTACCTAGATTTATATGATAAAAACAAATTAATCCATGTTTTCCCTTTCAATATATGCACTTTAAAAATGATACGAAGAATTCACATGAAAACACTTCCCTATACTGTATATCCAGAAAAATGTATGGAATAGTCTTTTTAAATCATATATAATATCCAAGATTGTAAATATCCTAAGAAATTAAATCATGTGTGTAAATAATCATTATTTTTTGCCCTAGCCACAGCATAAAAAAATGTACATCTCTATTAGTATAAAGAGATATCATCAGAAAAGTTCACATCTTATGCATACACCAAAGAAACCCCTAAAGAATCTTATATTCTAAAGGAGTTATTCTTATGTCAAAATTTAGTAGTCCAGAAATTGTTAAAAAGGAAGCTAATTGACAGTAACCTGACCTTTTCTAGAAGGTATCATTGTTTACTTATATAATGGAATTGGTAAATTACACTTAATTCAATTAGTATTTCTTTAAAAGGAGATTCAGATAAATTTATTGGATCTAATTAATTTGCAATTTCAAGTGAACACTAGTTTGATCAATTATTTGAAACTATACAAATATTTTTCAAACAAACAAAAAAGCATAATGGACAATAAAGGAAATAAGAAAATCAAGATATTTTAATAATAATGGCTATTTCTATATTTTGGAAAAGTGTATAGAATGAAATTCCCAGAGAGCACTAAAAGAAAAAAGCCCACTGAAAAATTCTGAAAGTCTGTTCTGCGCCCAATGTCCATGACCAAGTTACCAAGGTAATTAACATTTTGAAGCTCTTGAGACTGAGGTTTCCCTGCAAGGCCCACCCATACCCCAAACTTCAATCATCCACTTTTGTGTAGTTTATCTATTTGTCTTCCACATACATTTTTGAACTAAAAGTATAACCCGATTTTTCTAAAATGACTTTAATAAGAGTTTTAATACTTTAATAAGAGAGTTAAAGAGCCCTTAGGCCATGTTTTTGCAGAATAAATTTTAATTTCTCAAAAAGCCTTAAACTTTCTGAAAGAGGTGTCTTTTACCCTGGAGGAAAGAAAACACAAAACGAAATGAAACTGGGTCCTAAAGATCCTGTACATGAAAATCAGCAGGCTGATTTCAGTCTTGGTCTCATACAGTTTCTGCTTTTTTGCTGTCCTTATGTCTGCTATGAAGGTGATCAATCACAGGGATTCTAACTGCCATCAATACTCCTTTGTAACTGCAATGGTTCAAGTGAACTCTTTCCATCTTCAATAACTGACACAGTGTCAACATCTGCTTCCAATAAAATTGTTTCTTTTTTTCTCAAGCAGAGTAAATCTGCTGAGATTGTAAAGGGATTTTTTTCCCTCCCCTTTTCATGCAAACGATTTTTTTCCACCATATTTTGCAATTTTTCCTCAAGGCAAGTAAAAAAAAAAAATGAATAACTTCAAAAGAGAAGTTTTTATTCCAGGTGCTAAGGAAGCCCAAAATAGAACTGAAAAAATATAAACTTTGGTGATTTAGTAAAGATGTTGCCTTAATTTGGGAGAAAATAATACGATCCCGGGTGAATAAAATTTTGGAAATGTAAGAAAACTCACAGTTGGACCTACATACCACTAAAAGGTTAATTTATTTTCCTTCATAAATGACACACTAAAGTAACAGAAATAATTAAGAAATTTACATTTTATCTTCAACAAATAGTGGACAAGATTCTCTTGCAATAATTTGTTATGAAAAAGCAGTCATATATCTATTTGATTGCTGCAAAAATGGATATGGAAAGTATAAAGAAGGGACATCTGGGAGCTCAATTTTATGACCTACTTACTTAATTGACAGACATTTGTGGTACCTCTTACTTACTGAACATCTACTATGAGACAGAGATGATTGATAGATAGATAGATAGATAGATAGATAGATAGATAAATGATTTCCACACTTCACAGCCTGCCGGTTAGGTACTATTATCTCAGTTTACTCATAAGATACATAAACCTCAAATCACACATATCTAATTGTGGCCAAGCCAGAATTCAGACAATGACCTAATGCACAAGTCAATGCTCTTTTCCATTAATTCATTCTGCTACTCTATTCATCCCTCAGTCAACACTCCGATATATAAACTTTCCTTTTCCACCACTTAACGCCACTGCCCCATTGACTTAATTTGGCAAATATTATGTCACAAAGGGACACTCAGTAAGAAATAGAATTTAGTTTCTTGAAATATAGTTTCTGATTGCAACTTTAAATGACAAATAGAACATTAAACTAGATAGCAAATGCAAAAACTAGATAGATCCTGCCCTATTCTGCAAGTCTTAGAATAGGAATAGGAAATATGATTTGCAAAATAAATAATGAGCTCCTCAAGGGCACGTTTTATGCCAGTGCCTAGAATTTGTTGTTTTTTTTTTTTTTAAGTTTTTATAAAGTAAAAAGAATTAATTCCTTAAATTATTTGCAACCCACTGGTTCTCATTTGCAAAATGTAGAGCAACCCTGGCCATTTTTGCTTAAAATAATAATGTTAATAATTTTAAGAGGACAGAGAAAGAAAAAAAAATTACAGATAAAAGTTAGGAGGGGACAGTTAACCTTCTTAAGAAGAAACGTTGTTTTTTAAAATATTTAGAGGCTCTTTTCAAATAAACAGTGAGGGACAAAATAGCCTGTTGAGATCTTACTTATCACTATTATGTTGTTCCTTAACTCATGTTAGTTTAGTGGTCGAAGCCTAGATTAGATGTCAAATAAATGAGATGACTTAATAGGGTCTAGCTCATTAGAAACCTTGAAGGAAGTCTAATGTTTAAAATAGTCAAAGGTGGAATGGTTCCAAATGAATGGGGGAGGAAGTTGGTAGGCCTATGTAAAGCTGGTCAGAAGCCTCTAAGTTCAACAGCATCATTTTGATGAGAGAAGAGCAGACCCAGAGGGTGATAGCATTTTCAACTTAAAATAAATTCAGAATATCATGCTAAATTACAACTCATCCTCTTCTATAACTTCTGGTGGTGAAGGTAATATGATCATAACAAGGGGATGCCAGGCAAAAAACAAAACAAAACAAAACAAAACCAAGGGGATGCCAGGCAATTATAGAGACATGCACTCTCTTTTTACTTAGACTTTGATCCATCCCTTGTCTGTGCAAGGATCTAACCCTTGTAGTATGTCAACAACGCCTTTTCTCACCAGGAGACCTCACTTACAAATCTTTCCTGGATACAGCAGAATTCAGGCCCCCAGCTTTTCCTGGGCCCCAGAGCCAAGGAACCTTTCATACTACAGTTACCAGGAGTGGCACAGAACACAGTCCAAATTCAGGGTGTAGCTATTCAATTGTCTCTCTCTCCTTGAATTCAATTCAATGGAGAATAAGGAGAGGAGCAGAGAGTTAATACTTTTCTTCTCCCTTAATTGGGAAAATCCAATTGAATGATCTGAATGAGTTGGAGTACAGCGCTGTTCTAAGAGAAACTGCAAAGGAAGTTAATAGGTTCCAAGGGAAGAGGAGGAAAATAAATAATCCCCAGTGAGTCATCCCATGGGAACTGCCGAATACTTGTCTTTGAAAACTCAGGAGGACACAAGAGGAAACCAATTTTATAAAGTCATTTAACTTCATGCTCCACAGATTGGGCAAAGTACATACAACCGTAACAAGTCAAATGATAGATCAAAATATAGATAATTTAACCAAGCCACTCCCTAGAAATCTAAGTTCATATCATTTGTAAGTAGAAAATTCCTTAAGTTTTGACCTCACATTAGGTAAAAATATGCATATTGCGTTAAGGAGAGTCTGGTTAAGAAGAAGCAACTTATGATAAGAATACAAGAGAGTGTATAATAGATTTATAACTCACCAGAGGCACCAGGAAAGAAACCTAATGCAAAAAACAGAGATAAGGGAACTACTTTAAATTATCTGTAAGAACCCTGCCTAGCTGAGCACAGGTTATGCTGCTCTTATAGCTAAAATGTTTATGCACAAGATATACACAGTTTAAAATGGAAAGTGGTATTTCACGAAACACTCTATTTCATATGGGTGAAGACCAAGAGGGGGCACATTTGAGAAACTTTTACCAAACAAAAACTTCTATATAACACTAACTTTTTAATGTGACCCATCTCTGGAAGCAGCTATATGAGAATGGACTTTGCATCAAAAATCCTTAAGATATTAACTGCTACTTTTATAACCCTAATCTTTTCCTAACAAGGTCTTAATGATTATTCCAACTTCACCTTATTTAGATCCTGAGGGCCATGCCAAGTTGAATCCTGAGTATTCAAGGATAAATTTCAAAGAATAAATAGTCAATTTATTACCCCGATTTAAGTAATTGTGGCATAAATTCCAATTTAAATTTCATTTTGCTCTAAAAAGTTTTCTTAAAAAAGTTCAATCAGCTAAGACCAGATTTAAACAAACAAGAAAGTCTTGAAAAACACGTTTGAAATATTATATATATAATATATTATTTTTCAATTTACAGTGATGAGTAACATTATCAGAAACAGCCATTGAATTAAAGGCTTTGTGACGCGTCTAGTACCTTCCCAAATATTATCCCTTCAAACCATCTCTAGGAAAAAGACGATCCACTTAAAATATGACCTTAAAAATTGCCATGATTGCATAATTAGAAACAAGGAAACTAAGCCACTGGCAATCAAAGGTAGCATGGGTAAACGCATTTTTTTTTCCAGTAGTTGGATATAAACTGGTTCCATTTGTCAAAGTTGGATGGGCTAGAAAGACAACTACATATGCTAGGCAAACTCTCCCTTTGATTGAAAGTTTCTGCAAAACTTAGTCAACCTCCAAGTACTCTTTGGGACAAATTGAAGTAATGAAATATCCTTTCTTTAGTGTGGTCATTAAAAAACTTCCTTTTCAAGCTATGCATATAACTCAAAGCTAGGTGAGCTAGCATGGAATTAAATCTTCACCGAGATTTAATGTAAAACAATACTATATTGGCTTGGCTATGGTGCTACTTTTGTAAAAAAGGAGAAACTATCAAACACTTGAGGTAACCTAGAAAGCACAGAGCATATCACAGACATCTGAAAGACAAGCCTTTTCAACAGTTTTGCCAGTGCTTCTCTGAGAGCAAGTTCTTTAAACAGAACTTAACAATTTTTACAATATTAAAAAAAATACATCCCTCAAAAATAGCCCATCAATGCTAAATCAAACTTTCTGTATTTCTACAAAAATAGATACACATAGAGCTACAAAATTGTATTCCTGAAAGAATGAGCATTTCATTTGTGGTTCATCTTTTCCTGACAAGGTGGTTGGTTCAAAAAGGGGAAAAAAAAATCAAAAGGAAACAAAAATTAAACCACGTATCCATAAAAGCAAGACAAAAAAAAGAGAGTTGCACAGTTGGCAAAGGCTCAGATGAGGGGAAAAAACAAACAAAAATGCTTTTCTTCAATGTCTAGGACCCACTGGGCTTTCTCAAGAAAAGGCTCCCAACCAAAGTCAGCTGGCTGATACTTCCTCTTCTCCTTGCATGTCTATCGTGTCCCACTGCAGAATGGAAAATACTGGCAGCATCTTTCCCAGTGGGCCCACGGAGTCACACTCCAGCCTGACTTGCTAATACTGTGTTTCAGTACCATGGTGATTCCTTGCTCTTGTCCTGGTGCTGTAGACCTGGGAAAGGTGACAGTGAGAAAAACGAAAAGCTTTAATACAGGAAGCACTCGAAAGTGGGCATAATCTACAAGGCATTGGATACAGAAGCCAGAAAGACAATCTAGGCCACGGTGGGGTACGGCCTAAGGATGACCTGATCTCTAAAAAAATTCCATGCTTGAGCTCACGGTTTTCAAAAAGCCAACCAACACAGCAGTTGACAGAAACTCTAGACTAGCACAATGCCACTTGTACAGTAGAAATTCTTCTTCCTCTTCTTCTTCTTCTTTTTCCCTTCTTCTTCTTCTTTTTCCCTTCTTCTTCTTCTTCTCCTTCTTCTTCTTTGGTACAGTAGAAATTCCTTACTGTAGTTTTTATTTTCTTGGAGTATGAGTGATAATAAATAAAATAAAATAATAGACACAGAACCTTTTTAGATCTAATTCCAAAAGGAGCTGATATTTGGAGAAAACAAGTTAACCAATCTTTGGGGCACTTCAGTTAATACTTTTCCACAATAAAAATGATACTTCTGAACTAAAAGAGTGAGTAAATTCCGGTGCTATTTTGAAATGCAGTCCATAGTGGTATTGCTATCCAATACGGTGAGCAATTAGACATGGTTAAAAACTGGATCTGATAGTGTCAGTAAGATAGACCTAGCTGGTTCATAGCTAATAGCACAAAATATTATTTTTATAAATGTACTTATTTTTTCGCATCTTCCTCCAGAAAATATTTAAGATGGCTTATGAAAATCTATACTTCATAGCAAGAAAATAAAGTTTACAGATAAGGCTTTAAAAATAGTGACCAAAGGAAAATAAGTGAATATGTATGAATTCCAACTCAAAGCTAAAGTGATTAAGAAGTTTATCAAACAGGAAACAGAAAAATATGACTCTGATTTGGTTCCAATACAGTCAGTTGACTGATTTCTGATGAGGACAATTAGCATAGCACCATCAGCTTATACCCACTTGAAGTCACTTACCTCAGTTTCCTTTATTTTTGGCATAATCGTTTGGAAGAGGAAAGACAAGGTAATGATTAAAACCAAATACCAAAACATGAAGGAAGGCTACTGCATGAGTGGGTAGAAAGGCAGCATGATTGCCCCTGTGCGGGTGCTCAGATCACAGGATGTTTTCTTGATCCTTGATCTGAAGCTGTTGTAAGTCTGGGCTGGATGTCAGAAATGGAATGGTTAAATGAGTCAGTAGGGTTTTAAACTATAATTGTTACTAAAACAGCTGCAGTGATTTCATTTCTTGTCCCTCCAACTTGTCAAAGAATTTTACAAAACAATGGATGTCATTACAAAACAGACACAATTAGTCAGTCATTAATGGGAGACATTAAGACAATCTACAAAAAGACTACATAAAGGGAGAGAGAACAAACAGAAAAAGACAAAGAAGCATCCCATAGAACCACAAGTCACTATCTATACCCTATAGCACTTGCATACTGGGAAAAAAGCAACACTTTCTTTTTTTTTTTTTTTTTTTTTTAATTTTATTTTATTTGAGAGAGAGAGAGAGAGAGTGAAAGAGAGAGCACAAGAAGGGGTAGAGTCAGAGGGAGAAGCAGACTCCCCACCGAGCAGGGAGCCTGACGCGGGACTCGATCCCGGGAGTCCAGGATCATGACCCGAGCCGAAGGCAGCCACCCAACAAACTGAGCCACCCAGGCGCCCCTAAAAAGCAACACTTTCTGAAAAAAGATTAGTTCCATTTTATTTTTTTTCTCATGAGACTAGTATTATGTTTAGATAGAGTCAACAGTTTTCCTTTCAAAAAAAGAGCAGGAGGAGGAGGAGAAACAGGAGGAAGAGGAGAAGGAAGAAATAAAAGGTTTGGGGGTATACTCATTCACTCTAAATTTGCTTTACTCGTTTTCAAGTGATTTTGTGGTTAGAATAATTTGCAACCTGACACAGTCTCTGTTTGGTGACTCTTATAATCTAAACCACCTTAACTGACAATCTGCTGACTGCATAAATATTTTTTTCATTATTGAAACGTCTCATCTTCTGTATGACTCAGTATTTCCACACTTGAAGACCCCATCAATCTATAGAATGTCAGCACAGCAAGTCATGAATAGTGTTGGAATCATCAAGTGGTTTGAGTGTCTTTTTTTTCCTCTTACATAAAGGCAATTCCTAGTTTGCTTTGCAAAGACATATGACTCCTTCAAAATCATGTTAGCCTTTTTCTGCAGACAACTATTGCATTACTTACCACAGCTCTACATTTTCGAACCAGAATAACGAGGGCATTCTCTCTTTATAACTTCATCTCTTCATTGCTTTTATTTCCAAGTCTTTGCATTAGAGTAATGCAATTCGTCTATGGCCTAGAAAATCAATTCATCTATGGCCTCAAATGTATTAAATATCTACTGCAGTCCTTGTGGTTTAACTGCTTCTTGGTGATGGTACATTCTATCAAACCTTCACTTTAATTACCAGGTATTTCAAAATATCCATAAAATTCAACAGGCGTAAGTAAAATACAAGAAAATGAACAACCACAAACAAAATACCCTACTACTAATAAGTTGCAACAGAGAAGTGGTGCTAGGATTTCTCTTGTTAGACAATTGATGAGGATAAATCAGGATATTTAAGAGTCATCTGGTACATTTAGTTTTCTCAGCAAGGATCGAAGAGGACAAAATCATTGACTTATTATCTGTATGTGGTCTACTTACATTTGGGGTTTCCCCAGCTTTTCTTACCAGAACACAAAATCTACTCTGCTATATTGCTCCTATTCGGGCTTGTTCTGTCTCTCAATTTCATAACTCAAACCTATAGGAAATTTGTTCATAACATATGCTGAAATCTCCCCACTGGCTCTCTGAAATCACCCATGTTTCTCTTCTTGACATCAGTAACTAAGTTTTAATTTTATTGTTTAGTCTGTGAGATTTTTAGTAGATGAGAAAATAAACATCATAAAAATGGCAGTGAACATTTTCTTACAGTTAAATATGACAGGCACTGTGTGAAGTGCTTTTCATGAACTATTTCATTTAATGTTTCCAACCATGCTACAATAATATTTATTTTACAAATGAGAAAATTGAGACTAAGAGAAATTATGAAGCTATTAAGTGGTAGAGCTAGGCTTGAAAACAAGGTGGTCTGATGTCAGAGTCAAAGGTCTCAACCACAATGTATATGGCTTGCCCCCATTTGGACTATATTTGTCAGAGACTATGTCACTAAACTATACTACCCACAATTCCCCAAGTCAAAATCCTTTCATTCAATCAATTTGAGGAAAAAAATAATACATTTTTTACATTCCTTTTTACACTGTTTAGACATCACCTGACAACAGAACCAATATCAGAGTTAACAACAGAGCTCTTTTAGTAACCTTTTTAAACTATACATCTGTAATGTTTTTTCTAAGATGCGGTAATTGATTACACAGTAGTTTATTATACTTCAGATGAAGACTACTTTAGTTGTGTAATAGGATATTCCATGTTGACTGATACGTTTTTGATATATAACCCTCCCCACTGCCACAAAAAGAACCCTTCTTCAGTGTGAACACTGAAGGCGCAGGGTGGCCATTTGGATCATGAGGTGGTTTTCAGAAATGGGACCAGAGAACAAAGACATCAGACTGTTGGCTTCAGTGTTTGAGAGTCTGGGATTCAGTTAGGAGAAAAGCTTGAATGGAAATGCAAGCCCACAGATCCAGTTCCTCAATTCAATTCCAACACCGCTAACACCTGACCACCAAAAGAAAAAGAAAAAAACAAAAAAAAACAAAAAAAAAACCCAGACTTAAGAGAGCAAGGGAAGTATGAACACAGAAAAGAAGTGTAAATTAATTAGAAGCAGGAGAGAAGTCCTGGTCGAGGAACGAAGATTGTAAGAGAATTATCCTTTAAAATTTGAAGTATTTGATTCCCTAACAAGGCATCACAACTCATTTTCTCACTTTCTAGCTGAAATTTTTAGGAGGCAACAGCTTCAGAGGTTCACCTCTTTTTTTTTTTTTTTTTTTTAAGATTTATTTATTTGAAGGTGGGGAGGGGCAGAGGGAGAAAGAAACCCAAGCGGACTCTGCACTCAGAGAGGAGCGGGGCTCCATCCCACAACCCTGAGATCAGGACCTGAGCCCAAACCAAGAGTCAGACACTCAACCAACTGCACCAGCCAGGAGCCCCAGAGGTACACCTCTTACAAAAGGCTCTGGGAATAAGGAAGTAGAGATGGCAACAGGGTGTATCTAAGGATGAAAGATCTGGACACTTCCTGCTCTCGTTTCCCTCCACTCTTAGGTGTCTTGTAAAAAGATCCTAAAGTTTCCGTGGGACCCCCAAAAAAGATACAAGAGTGAGCTCAGAGAAAATGTTGGTGGGCCTGCTAGTATGTCCAATGGCTATGATGTGGGTACCCCACAGCAGAAGAAATGACACCAGTCACCCCAACTGAGAATGTTGGAGGGATCACAATCGCTAGAGGCTGAACCTGACTTAAATGGGTCATCACTTGGGGGAGCACTCTACAGAGAATGCACTGAGAAACAGAGTGGGTGGGGGGATAGGTTTGGAAACAAAGGCCAGGATAGGAAGGAAATGACAAAATCATGAAGCAAGAAGCAACCTCTTGATTGACAGTTTCTGTGATACAATGATTCTAGGAATACAGAGGCAAACCTAAGGAGAGGGTGAGGATGGAATCTGAGAAGAGGTTTCAATTCCAAATTGGACATTGTACTAAATAGAGCAATGGAGATACCATTAAGTTGGACTAAGAATACTCAGAATTAACAAGGTTAAGTTTTCTACTATTGGGGAGAAATAAATAATAATTTAGGTTGCTGAAAAACTATACTCTGGCACATCTGAGTTTTAGGGAATGTTTGATTTTCAGAGTCATATCCATTAGGAAAGCATGTCCTGCTTCTAAGTCAGCAAATCACTTGACAACACCACTGACTATAGCTCTTAAGCGAGTTGAACATGCTTCCAATTAATTTTATTGCTGTAGATAAAAGAGGTAATGTGGTAACCATACACTGGGGAACATGCTGCTGATAAAAAAGAAGAAAACATACATAAAACCTTGAAGTGTGGGTAGAATATTTTACGACCTGAAAGTCAAGAAATACTTAGATGCATAAATATAAATTCTTCATTTCATAGATTCTAAGAGTCTAGAAACTCTTTAGGATCAAAATGCTTGCCATTAGACTAAAAGAAGCTGGTAGCTTATTCCTACATTTAAAAAAAAAAAGAAGCCCCTGCTTCATCCCTGCTTTAATAAAGTAAGTCATATTTATTACAAATATAAGTATATACAACACTGTGTTGGATACTATATCAAAATATCCAACCTTAACCAACAATTTGACATCTAACACTGAAACATTGACAAATGATCACAAAGTGATGCAAGAGACAGTTGTATTATCTTCTCCTACTTTATAAAATTATCATTGGTAATGATCATACAACTGCATTTGTTTGTCTGAGCCCCAGGGCAATCAGTTTAAATGCTAGTTAAGAATTTCTAAATAAGATCTACGTGGGGATAGCACCTTAACACTAAGTAGGAGAAACAAAAAGTAGAGGAAACACAAAGTGGGGGAAAAAATAAGAGTGAGAGCTACCCAATTCAGGAACTATGATTTCATTTTAGGTAAATATTTAAAACATGTTTAACCACCATGGACACCTCCCTTCATTCTTTTTTAAAAACATATTTTTTTTTTTCAAATTTTGAAACATCAGAGATTTCTTGCTTAATATCAATTTACAGGGGATTTAGAAAGTATAAGTTCTACCTAACATCCCTTGTCACCACAGAACTCACTGAGTATACTTTAGATGTACATACATAGTCATACCACTATTTATACTATGCTATACCATGCTTATTTCACCAGCAATATTATCTTGGAAAACCTTTTATTCCATGTCAGTACATGCAGATGAACCCTTCTGGAAGGATGTAGAATATTTATTCTACCCTGTAGTGTAAATTACCCAATTCTCTATAGATGTACATCATTTGGGAACACACATGTGTACAAATATACTTGTTACCCATGTGAACATTTTGATACATAAGACAATTTCCTGAAAATATGTTAATATAATTGCTGAACCTCAGCATATATGTACACTTACATTTGCATATTTCGTTGTGAGTGCTAAATGTTTCAGCAACTTTGTACAAATATTCATGTCATTTTTCATTACTTATTATTACAGATTAAAAGTATCTAATTCGATTTGCATTTCCTTTCACATTAGTGAAGGTAAACATTCTGTGATTATGGCATTTCTTCCTCTGTGTTTTATCTTTGGCCAGTTTCCTGTGCATTTAAGAAAGCAATTTCCTCATTAGTTTCTAAGTGCTTTTTGTATAGTAGGTACATAAGGATTTTTTTTCTCATATTTTACAAATATTTCAGTCAGTTCGATGAGCATTAAGCGTCTTCATAGTTAGTACTTCAATGCTGGACAATAATTCTTTTTAAAGTCATCACAAACAAAATGTTCTCTTGAACCAGGCCAAAGATTAAATTTATTATGACACTTGAATTACAATTACCTTCTTATCATTACAGCCCTTGCACACTAAAACAATGGTAAGAGATACTTAACTATGGCAGTGAAATAATTTATTAGCAGAGGGATGTCTTTCTGTGTATAAAGATGTTTTCTCGAGGCACATTTAGAAGTGACTTAAAAATTTCCGTGTAGTAGTACTGTCAGAAACAATGAGGTGAAAACTGTCTAAACAGGCCAAAATATCTTTAAGTTCAGATTCAAAAGACGAGTAGAAATGGAAAATCCATGGAACCTCGTAGACCATGATTCACTGCGTTTTGTCAGGAGCACAGCGCCTGCGAACCCGAGGCAAGCATCGCAGGCGGCAAGCGGGTCAGTGGCCAGGTGTTTCCCGCTGCTCCTGTTTCCCCAGCCCCAGACAGCAAGCTCCCCTGGCAGCCTGCCCGCCCTCTCACCGCCTTCCTCCCTCCAAAACCACAAACCTTCCTATGCGTACAATAGCCAGCCATTGCCTTCGGCGACGTCCACTTCCTCAGACGTGTGCAGGTAAGATGGCCAGCTAGCAAGGGAAACTGGCAAGTGCTCAAACCCTCAGGACAGGAGTTACAAATCTGAACCAGTCATTTTACAGTTGACTTCGCAGACAAATATAAAATATAAATAACAAGAGTTGGGTAGTTTTGGATCATAGTCCAATTTGCTGTGCTCAAAATTTGAATATCAATTCGATCACTCCTTAGGTGAGAGAAACTGGGGACCAGGAGGTAGGATATGTAATATAGACACTGCTCACCAATTCCAAAAGCAGATATAGACAATAAAACAAAACTTTGAAGACAGAGACAAAGAATAAAGGAAAGGAGGAGTGGGGAAGAGTGAAATGGAATACCCTCTGTGATTTCTTCTACAGACTTTCTCCCAGAACTAGAGAGGAGCAAGACCAAAAAATGCTTGGATCACTTATTGTAACTGAAACCGCAAGTTATAATACTCTCAAGAGTTTCTAACTATCCAGACATCTGTTGGATAACAAATGCAGCCAAACATGCATCTTTAAAGAGGTTTCTAGGTTATGCAGTGACAGCTTTATGATCCAGAAAATAGATAATCCAACCAGAGGAAGAGCTAATCTGGATTCATCGCTTACCCATAAAAACATAATTAGGGACACAACACCAACACAGGAAACACCGTACCTAGGAGGATGAGTTTTTTAAAGACTCCAAATTTTTTAAAAATTACTTCAAAACTGCAGAAATACAAATGTATTTTTCTACCCATTTGATTTAAGGAACCAATCTCTCCATTAGAGTAAAACATATGGGAAAATATTTGGTAAGAATGAGATATGTTGCATATCAATCAATTCTACATTGACATCAGTAATTTCTCATCTTACCTATATGTGGTATAAACACAAGCTTGTTCTGACATTTTCCAGAAGAGATTGTCCAATCCAAACAAACATAAATAAGGCTTCAAAGATTCTGAAGATGCCAAGCATCACCTGATGCTGCTCAGGCAAAGCAACCGTGAAAATAAGCATTATAATACATGCTTATAGTTGACAAAAATTATGAAGGTAAATACACAGTATATCAGGCTGTATGCAAACAAAGAATGGCATATTTTGCCTCTAGCAGTCCCTCAGAAGACTTTTTTTGGTCATCTTTTTGCCAAGGAATTCACAACATGTTGGCCACAGACAGCTGTTTGTGAAATCTTATATTGTTGATAAACAGAACAATAAGAGAAGAGTTAGACAGCCTGGAAGAGAATAAAAAGAATCTGTAAATTCTGCAGGCCGTATAGAATTTTTGTATATAATCTTTGCACCCTATTTGAAAACTGATGGGAATCTGTCTGGGAATGAGAGTCTGAAACAGATTTCTTCATTCGAGCTGTTCCTTTTAGATGTACCCCAATATGTGATATGATATGAGCAAAGCGTTACTTGAAAAGATAATTTGTGAATATAAAACACACTGACCCTAAAACAGGACTTTTAATGCTTTGAGTGGTTCTCCATTCAGAGTCACACTAGAATATCCTGGGAGTTTGTTTGTTTATTTTTTTTCAACCTCTACACCTCCCCTCTCAGACGAACACATACGTTTCTCTCGGGAAGACATGGTGTAGTTTGAAAAAGTACCCACTCCCAACCATAACTAGTTGATGAGGTGTCCTTTAAGAAAACAGTCAAAAGATGATGGCATTGCCTAGTTTTGCTTGCAGTTCTTAGGAAAATATTTCAGAAACCAAGAGATGCTACCCAATTTATATAGCAATAAATAGAAACTTGTTTACAAAGTTAATACTGCAGTGGAAAAATCAATCAGTTTTTAGTTCACAACTTTTAAAGATTAGCATGTATTAATGGAGTTTGGTGAGTCTAATTATATGTAGTCTAATTGCCTCATTCTGCACATAAAATTTCCTTTTGATCTATATGAGTGATGAGGACAAACATCTCAACAATACTTAAATCCAAGGGGATAGGATCAACTTTTTAGTACCCTCTCATTCCACAAGGCAGTGTTATAGACAGGAAAACAAAAAACAAAAAAACTTGTTTAAAAATGTCTTGAAGATGCGCATCCTGATACTCTTTCAAGTCCTTTTCTTCTTGATTCTTTATTATACCTCTCCCACTGTCTGCCCAACCAATACAAAAGCACCCAGTTTTCACCGTATGGCCTATACCAGCAAACAGCAGTATTGGGAAATTTGGCTCTAGCCAATATCAAAACTATTCTTTTTTTTTTTTTTAAGATTTTATTTATTTATTTTAGAGAGAGAGAGAGAGAGAGAAAGAGAGAGAGAGAACGGGGGAAGGGGCAGAGGGAGAGTGAGACAGAAACCCAAGCAGACCCCACACTGAGCATGGAGCCCGATGCAAGGCTCGATCACATGACCCCCAGATCAGACCTGAGCCAAAACCAAGAGTCTGATGCTCAATGGAGTGTGCCCCCCAGACACCCCATCTCACAGGTATTCTTCAAGAACAGAAGCAAATTAAGGTAGAGTCAGGGAGTAACAGAGGCATTCAAGGCTTTCATCTCAATTATTCATGATGTCTCACATCTCCAGTGTGAATTTCGTTTTCTGCTTGAAATGCTATGTATTTAATAAGAATAATGAGAGCTTTAGTTCTCCCTCATGTGCACTGTCTAGGAAACACAACCATGTGCAGTAGTTCACGGGAATCTCCCAGTTGCAACAGAATAAGTATCATCTCCATTCTGCATCTAACGAAGAGGAGGAATGCACAGGTTATGAGACTTGCTCAACATCATACAGCTAAGTGGTGATGTGGGTCTTGGAATTTATTTTTTGGTCCTCCGCTTCTCCCATACATATCTCTAGACACACATTTCTACCTGTCTGCAAAGATTAAAGTTCTCTGGACTGACCACCATTTTTATGAGCCCCTAAGTGACTAGGGGGGAGGGGTTAGTAAATTATTAATAAGATCAATCTCTCTCATCTCTTCTTGCCTCTTTCTCTTTTACACACACACACACACAAACACACACCATTATTTGTATCCTTATGCAAATGATCCTGAAACATCTGGAACCCTCTCAGAAGGCTCCTGCACTTGCTTCATAAAGTAGGAGGAGGATCTATGAGACAAAATCCCCATGCTTTGGGCATTGTGACATTATGGCACCATTCAGTGGTGTAAGGCCTGGAAGACAGCATGGACAAGATCTACATGGCTCTGGGAGAGCAGGGGAAATTCATTAAGGCTCCACGGAATCCAGCCATGGATACTTGAAACTGACAGCAGTGCTCTGGAATGCATTTCTCCCTCTGACTCACCATCCAGTTACTTTTCATGCAGATCTCACTCTCTGGCTGGGGTCTCCTGGCATTTTGCATGCCTTTCAAAGATGGTTTCCATTACCCTTCTGGTCACGAAATTGTCATTCTGGACATGAGCCCTATACAACTAACACCATTCAGGAGTGTGTAAATATTTTAACATAACTTTGATGTTTTTTTTTTTTTTTTCTCTCAGTGGGAAAGAGGATTATGACATATGCCAAAGAAAAAGAAAAAGGTTTGCAGAAAGTGTTAAGCAATTAGTTGTTAATTACTAGTCTTTATTGTTATCAAATCATAAACTCTAAAAAAGTCTAGAGAAAGTATAGTTCAAAAAACATCCTAACATATACATTTTTTTTTTAATCTGCAACTATTGTTTTGTGACATCTTAACTATCTTAATTTAGATGATGTCCTCAAGGTAAGTATCCAGAAATCTGTAAATTTTTATTGAATAGCATAATTACCACTGAAAAATCACGTAGTCTCAGGGCTGGCTTCCATATCATATGCCATTTAAAATGTCTACCTGCTGAAATGAAATGATTAGAAGTAAGCTTCTGTGCCCATACTATTTTAAAACATGATTACAGCAAATTTCCTAATTTCCTCATCACTTACAAAAATTACTAACAATGTCAGGAAAGGCTTCAATAAGTCCCTAACCCCACAGCCTCCAGAATTCAGACAACTACTATATATGCTCCATGAGAAGGCGTGAAGAGAAAAGGAAAGAAACTGTTTTTAGTTGAGCACCAATCATGTATGTTTCTTTGATGTCCTTTCTTCTGTAGAATAAAAACTACCTTAGTGCTTTAATAATTTATATAAATCATACTATCCTCTCAATTATTACTGTAGCTTTCTGAAGATTTCTGTCCAAACTTAACCACATTTCTCGCTCATTGTAAAGCCCGGAACTGGAGCTTTATGATATCAAACAAATACCCAAGTGCACTGGGTTGGTAACTATTGGTTTCCTATGGTCTGTTTTTGCAAATGTATATGTTTAGAGAGAGAAATGATTTCCAAGAGGTCAATGGATATAAAGCTCCATGATTTGTATCCCTTTGATATCCCCAGCGAAATTCAAAAATTAGTAACATTTTACAAGGGGATGTTAAAATAGTTTAGCATGGTTATTTTTGAGAACTTTCATGCAATCACAATCTTTGTTGCCCAGGCTTGTCAGCTCCAGACCACGTACAAGAAAGCACAGGTCTTGAGATGTGATCTAGAGAGATGGCAAAGTTACAGGATGAATGGAAAAGCAAGTGGTAACTTGATGTCCATCTCTCTTTCATGGAGAGAAACTGCCTCTCTATTTGCTGCTCTAGTTCACTAGCTACTTTTCATCCTGCTTTCTATTTCCTGTATTTGATAAAATAAAGATACAGATGTTTCTCCTCATGGATTGCAGCATAAAGCATCCACATAGTATTGAACAAGACTGACCACCGTGTTCTTAACAACTGAAGTCATTTGATTAGCCTATTTCAAAGGGAACACTATATAACAATTTTGAGCAATAATACTTTACATGGCTTTAAAATACAATTTTTGCCTTTTGTGAATGAGGTCCCTTTCACAAAATATTCAGGTTAGAGGATTCAAATTAAATGCATTTTGTAAAATGTAGTTTACAGGCCTTATACCATAAAAAATTTCAAAAAAACATGTAGGCTGATTCTTTCATAATATTATCAGACAGCAAGTGTTTGTGGAGAGAAAAAAAATAGATAAAAAGGACATTTGATTACTCCTAACTTCCCCATTGGTGCCCAGTGCTCCGTATCCATTATCAAAATTTAAGTTCTCAAAGAATGTTGTCCAGGCTTCTTAACAGAGTAATTCTATTCACAGGTTAATGAAGGCCATTATTATGAAAGTCTCTTCAGAAATAATTCCGTTTATGCCTTAACATCTGAGGGAATACTAGAAACGTAGTTTCTTATACCTATGGAAAATTTCACAGCCTGTATCCAGCAAGTTATTTTAAGATCTAGTGGCTATTGTAGTTTTGCTTTTCTGCCTAACAAGGGTCAATGTCCCATCCTGTAATACATATTCTTGATTTCATTCAATAACTGAAGATATGCTCATTACTGAGAGATAAACCAGATACTGTTTAATATCTACCTATAATCATAGTTTGGGGCAGAATCATATAATAATTTCCTTATCAAATCTACTACTTATGCAAATGTATGGCTAATGCTTATATGACAAATTTTTTAAGAAGCCAGAAGATACATCAACATATATTAATTCCCTTTTAGATCTAGATTTCCCAAGCCTGTGTTATAGTAGGGAATGTTGTTTTGTTTTGTTTTCTAATGTTAGGCTACTTAATGTATTTTAGCAAAAAGAAACCATTTATGTGTATTTTATATTGAGTGATTATGGCATTCCTCAAAGTAAAAAAATAGATAAATAAATTTGTAACAAAATTGTAGCTAAAATAACATGAGAAATCCTAAGAAAAATAAATCTGTGGCTCGGCTGATGAAAACAATCTCAAGCCATGAGCAGCTTGTGTTTATAGAGAAGAAATCATACCACAAAGCATGACCCTTTTTCCTTTTGGTAAATTTAAATATAGTGGATGAAGTGAAACTTATAAATAAAATCAACTTTGTATTTCAGTAAAAAGGCCTCATGAACAAATCTTTACTTGCAAAATTAATTCAAACTGGTTGGGATGAATTACATTGTATATTTTACATTAAGTAAATTATTGGCAATAACAGGAAATAAGAATGACAGCATTTCAGTGAAATGAATTGTATGGTTATGGCCACTGAAAGGTGAATACTAGAACAGAATTTACTTAATGTCATTGTAAAATATCTGAGCGTAATAGAGATAGATCTTACTTATATGTGCATATCTAATAATAAGATAAAATCAGGAGGGCGCCTGGGTGGCTCAGTTGGTTAAGCAACTGCCTTCGGCTCAGGTCATGATCCTGGAGTCCCTGGATCGAGTCCCGCATCGGGCTCCCTGCTCGGCAGGGAGTCTGCTTCTCCCTCTGACCCTCCCCCCTCTCATGTGCTCTCTCTCATTCTCTCTCTCTCAAATAAATAAATAAAATCTTTAAAAAAAAAAAAAAAGAAGCTTTGCATCTTTAAAAAAAAAAAGATAAAATCAGGAAATATAGAAGTATATAAAATAAAAAGTAAAGTTCTCGCTCAACCCCATAATTTCACCCCTAGGTACATTCCCAAAAGAATTGAGAGCATCAATTCACAGAAATACCAGTACATGGGGGCGCCTGGGTGGCTCAGTTGGTTGGGCGACCGCCTTCGGCTCAGGTCATGATCCTGGAGTCCCTGGATCGAGTCCCGCATCGGGCTCCCTGCTTGGCGGGGAGTCTGCTTCTCCCTCTGACCCTAACCCCTCTCATGTGCTCTCTCTCCCTCAAATAAATAAATAAAATCTTTAAAAAAAAAAAAAAAGAAGCTTTGCATCTTTAAAAAAAAAAAAGATAAAATCAGGAAATATAGAAGTATATAAAATAAAAAGTAAAGTTCTCGCTCAACCCCATAATTTCACCCCTAGGTACATTCCCAAAAGAATTGAGAGCATCAATTCACAGAAATACCAGTACATGGGGGCGCCTGGGTGGCTCAGTTGGTTGGGCAACTGCCTTCGGCTCAGGTCATGATCCTGGAGTCCCTGGATCGAGTCCCGCATCGGGCTCCCTGCTCAGCGGGGAGTCTGCTTCTCCCTCTGACCCTAACCCCTCTCATGTGCTCTCTCTCTCTCAAATAAATAAATAAAATCTTTAAAAAAAAAAAAAAAAAGAAATACCAGTACATGAGTGTTCATAACAGCATCATTAGTATTAGCCAAAAAGTAGGAACAAATCGATGAATGAATGGATAAACAAAATGTGCTATATCCATACAATAGAATAGTATCTACTCCTAAAAAGGAATGAAGTTCTGATACATGCAACATGGATGAATCTAGAAAACACAGGCTAAGTGAAAGAGAGAAGATATAAAAGGCCACATACTGTATGACTACATTCATATGAAATGTCCAAAGTAGAAATATCCATGGAGACAGAAAGTAGATTAATGGTTGCCAGGGCACAGGAAGAAGGAATATATATTGGGGATATATTTTATATTTCTAAGATATAAGGATTTCTTGTTGAGGTGATGGGAATGTTCTGGAATTAGTGGGGATGGTTGCACAACATCATGAATGTACTAAAACCACTGAATGGTACACTTTAAAATGGTAAAGCATATGATATGTAAAACATAGCTTATATGTATATATATATATGTATATATATATGTGTGTGTGTATATATATATATATATAAAGATTTACTTATTTATTTGAGAGAGAGAAAGAGCACGGTGGGCAGGGGCAGAGGGAAAGAATCCCAAGCAGACTTCATGCCCAGAGCAGAGCCCGATGCGGGGCTCGATCCCACAACCCTGAGATTATGACCCAAGCCAAAATCAAAAGTCAGAGGCTTAACTGACTGAGCCACCCTGGTACCCCTCAATAATATATTTTTTTAAAGATTTAATTTAAGTGATCTCTACACCCAACATGGGGCTCAAACTCACAATCCCAAGATCAACAGTCACAAGCTCCACCTACTGAGCCAGCCAGGTACCCCATCAATAATATATTTTTAAAGCTACAAAAAGTAGGGGTCTGATCACCTTCCCTTGAAAGCTAAAATTTATAGAGTACCTATTATCTGCAGAGCACATTGGCAAATGTTTTACTTCATTAATTCATTTAATCCTCAATACAACCCAATGAAGCATCTTTTAAAGATAAGGAATTTGAGGCACCAAGGGGGTTAAGTAATTTGCACAAAGTCCTGCAGCTACTAAGTGATAGAGCAGGGCTTATAAAACCAGGCAGTCTGGCTTCAAAGCTCAGACCACACACTAATTGCCAGGAGCAATGACCATTAAAAGTTGTGATATACGCTTCCAGATAATTTTTATTGCGGGAGCGCAGGCACACACATGCATATGTGTGGGTGTACACAGATAAGAGTGATACATATGGAACTATACTTGAGGCCAGCAAACTCTAGCCCACAGGCCAAATCACACTCACTTTTGTTTATATATAGCCCATGAGCTAAGAGTAGAAGGATGGGATTTA
This sequence comes from Halichoerus grypus, assembly GCF_964656455.1. Lineage (NCBI taxonomy): Eukaryota > Metazoa > Chordata > Mammalia > Carnivora > Phocidae > Halichoerus > Halichoerus grypus. The sequence goes on from NC_135712.1 coordinate 39,345,978, forward strand.
TATTTTTACATGACTGAGAAAGAAAGGAATACAAAAAGAAGAGTAGCATTTCATGACAAATAAAATTCAAATCTCAGTGTCCAACAGTGAAGTTTTATTGGGACACAGACATCTTCATTTATCTAAGTTTTGTCTGTGGCTATAAACACTACTCTATAAAAGCAGAGTTGAATAGTGGCAACAGAGATAGTGACCCTGCAAAGCACTGAATATTTCTATCAGGCCCTTTATTGAAAACTTTTGCTGACTCTTGGATTATACCATACATGATACTCTAAAACTTCCTTTGTCACTAAGCATTATATCGTTTTGAACCTTCCAGATTTCCTTAATTTCTTTACATGGCTGCAAAATAAAAATGCACCTAAAATTATTAAACCTTTCCCCTACTGATGAAAATGCCATATTCTTTACGAAAACGCTCTCAACATGGTTGGATTAATTTATTTGCCTCCTAATGGAATGTGAAAATGACCTACATTTTGGTGGCCTTGGTATCTGCACGTCGAGCAGTTTCAGACCTGTATCACCTGAATACAAGCTCTTCCCTCCCCTGCTCAGTAGCCACCAGTGTTGATGCTGAGTCCTGAGCTAAGCCACTGTTTTGGGACTACCTGGTCCAGTCAACTTTGCGTAGCCTGTATGGAGAGGAACCCACCTCGCATTCTTTTCAACTCTCCTACCTTCTTGGCTTGGGCATATGACACAGAAACTTTTGTTCTTTTAAAGTGGTTAGAAAAGTGGAAGGGTAGCTACTATTCTTTAGTTCCCCTACAGTGGATACTGCGGTGGGCCATCAGATCCCTCCCCATTACGTGTTGAGACTTGGGAATTGCCTCAGCAGAATAAAGTCACTTTGCCTGACGTCAAGTCCCCTTTCCAGAGAAACACATCTAGTTACTGATCAATGCAGATGTATAAAAGCCCATCCACCTTGACTTAAAGTAGGACAATTAAAAAGTACCACCCCAACTCCAGAGCTCCTTACAGAATCCACCAAAGCTCAGTTGAACATAATCATAGTGAGACTTCTCTTGCCCAATTCTCTCATTGCACAAAGATGTTTCCCTGAGAACTCTACCCCATAAATTGTCTACAATCAAATCTGCATCTTAGAGTCTGTTTCCCGGGGGAAACTGACCTAAAACACTCCTCTCTAACTCTTCCCAGAGAGAGAGAGATGTGATATTTGATAGGACTTCTGAGTTTAGGAGAAGAAAAGGAATACATATGGCTCAGCCCCTCCCCCAGTCCTCTTTTGGGCAGGCACCCATGCAGAGAGGCGCATGCTCCTCCTGCTTCTGTCCTTTGCAGGGTAGGCACATCAGGTTCATGCCTCAGACCGTGCTTTTCAAGGCAAATCTGAGCAACCATCAATCTCTTTTCACAGTAATGAGGCTTTAAACTATGTGACAAGGAAGAGGTCTAAGGAAATCTTCTCTGAAGTCTAAATTTCTTCTAGGGTTGAATCTCCTAGAATCTAACCTTAGGGGAAGATACTAGAAGTCCAATTGTGGGAGTAAACCGAATCGAGGATCTCCAGTTCAGCCTGATCAATGATTATGCCAATGATGTGACCTTTATCTGCTTTATTCCTTGAGTCTTTGTTTTCTCAGTTGGATCAAAACTACGGGACAGAGGTGAATCTATCATCATCCTAAACCACACTGACAAAGTGCACCTCTCTGCATGCGTGCTGGCCCAAAAGAGAGACTGGGGGAGGGGCTGAGCCATATGTATTCCTTTTCTTCTCCTAAACTCAGAAGTCCTATCAAATATCACATCTCTCTTTCTCTGGGAAGAGTTAGAGATGAGGGTTTTAGGTTAGCACTATGTATTTCCAATAGGTAAACCTTCATTCCTTATTATGAACAGTCTAATTTAATAGGCTTAATAGTCAAATTTACCTATATTTACAGGGAGATGGTACCCCAGCAACTTCTTAGATTTGGGGTAGGTTGTAGTTCAAATCCAACTTGGGCATTTTAGATTTAAGAAGTAGTTTTCAAATAGGAAAACTGAGCTTTGTTTCCTTCTTGTTAATGAATCTAGGTACATCCAACGCAGATTAAGTTTAAGAATCAAAAGCGATAATATAAATAAAGTGCCTCTGGCAATACCTGATATGTAGGTACTCAATAAATGTTAATTCACAGCTCAGTGGGTATTAAGAACTACTTATATTAGACCCACATGGGCCCACTGCAGGTTTTCCAAAAAGAACAAAAATCCTCTCTCCTCCACTTCCAAAAAGCAGGATGCCTTTTCATCCTGAAGAGATTATTTCAAGTCAAAATTCCAAACTATGAGTAGCTGAATAAAGCTCCCACCAAAAATAAGGAGTGCAAAAATAGGTAGCAGATGACAGAGAAGTAGAAACAGAGAGCAACAGGCAGTCATGTCCCTTTTCCCCTTTACGTTATGGAAAGCACAGTATATAGACTGAACGTCTGTGACCCTCCCAAAGTTCATATGTTAAATGCTAACCCCCAAAGTGATGGGATGAGGAGGCAGGACGTGCTTAGGGAAGGATTAGGTCATGAAAGCAGAGCCTTCTTCAGTGGGATTAGTGCCCTTATAAAAGAGAGCCCAGAGATTTCCCTTGTCTCTTCCACCAGCTGAGGACACACTGAGAAGACCATGTCCATGAAGCAGCAAGTTGGCCCTCACCAGACCCTGAATGTGTCGGCACCTTGCTCTCGGACTTTCCAGCCTCCAGCACTGTGAGAACTAAATGTGTGTCATGTAAGCCACCCAGGGTATGGCATTCTGTTATAGCAGCCCGGACTGACTAAGAAAGGAGAGAATATTTCCTAAACCTGCTAAGAGTGCTGTTAGCTCTGGCCACACAGGTACCCCAGAAGTGAGATAGGGAAGAGCTTCCAGAGACTGGCCACTTGTGATGGCAGGTACCAAACTGGGACTCTAATCCCATCCGGCCCCAGGCATCAAACCACATAAGAACTGCCTTCATCCTGCGTAGTACGCGGCAAAGAAAGGAAGTGTGTGGTGATTAGCCCCATCATGTTCTCTTCTCGTAGAGAGAGAGAAATCAAGTACCCCGATAGTTTGTTTAGAAAAGCAGCTTAAAGCCAGGGACTTCATAAGATGCTGAAACGGGTGAGTTTAAACAACAAGCAACACTGGGAAGCTCAGCGGAGAACCAATTAACCAAAATAAGAATGTTCACTTATGTCAGGGTGAATGCAACTAATGATTACTCTGGGGAGTCGTGTGCTGTGAACCAGCATTCAGGTGAAAGACCTTGCACACTAAGAATAAAACTAAGGAAAACTAGAAAACCAAGAAAAGAATGAGCTTCTTTAAACTTCTGGGAAGAAAATCCTAATATGTCACAAAGTATTCCAGGAAAAGAACCTGGGATTGGAGGTGGAGGTGGGTGACTTTGGCATGTAAACTCTGGGGATGTAATCAATGACTTGATTTGTATTTGAGACGCTGATGCCTCTGATTTTTGTGAACTCAAACCATTAATACTATTAATATGAGTAGTCTGATCTAAAACCCAAGATCAAACATTTAACACCATGACCTTCAGAACGAGTGAATTCCAGAGAGGAGCTGAATGCTCGGTGAAGAAACATTTACCCTACCAATTTTATCGAAATCTGTTGAATACAAACTTTATAGTAGTCTTTTAAGTCTCGTGCTATTTAAAACAGAGAGAGAGAGAAAGAGAGGGAGGGGGAGAAGGTAAAGGAAGGGAAGGGGAAGGGAAGGAAGACAAGGGAAATCTATTCCTTTAAAATATGTTCCCCAATTCTTTTCAAAAGACCATGATTATATTCCATGGGTTATATTGCAGAAAGTAGTTTTATAAATCCTAAGTAAGACCTGACAAAAGGAGAGAAGGTAAAATTACCGAAGCACACTACTTCTGAATTCTATTCGGCGTGATACGTGGTATAGAGCACAGGGACAGGGGAGATTTAAAGAATGTGTTCAATTCTTTGTGAACATGAGGTAGTAGAGATCCCCATTCAAAGGGAGAGATTACTAGTTGCAGAAATGGGAGAAAAGTTCTGACACCTCCCTCAAGCTAGTCACCCATTTCCTGCAAGAGCGCCGGAATTATTGCAAAGTGCTTAGTTCTATAAACGTGTTGTCAACGCTCAGTTTTACATAGAAGAGAACAAATATTTCAAAGTATTTAAAAACATCCTCCGCATTTTTATACGTATGTCTTTACTGTTCCTTCTTTTTACGGAAAGGAGGAAATTTCCCAGCTCACCTGTTTCAAACCCCACACTTGGCACTAAGTCCACGGTTCCATGAAAGGCTCCGGCCCACGCTGAGGTAGCAGTGGTGACTGTAGTCGGATCTGTCTTTGTGATGTCACACTGGGGAGCAGGTATCCTGGCCGTGCGCACTGATGGCATCAGCAGGGGCCCGTAGGATGGATCCAGGGCAGGGCCAGCAGAAGGGTGGTGGTGGTGGTGGTGATGGCGGTGGTGCATGTGGGCATGCGGGTGGCGGTGCCGCAGGTACACGTCGTGCATGTGGCTGTAGGACGGGCTCACCTGAGATGCCAAAGGGTAGTGCCAGGACTCGGACGCGGGAGGGGGAGGGGCCGGGCCAGTCTGATGCAGCGCATGTCCCGGCCAGGGGCTGGGGTCAGCTGTGGGAAAGGTGCCAGGGGGTGCAGTGACCTGGAAGTCAGGATGAACACCCCCCAGGCAGGGTGCAGATGGGGGCTGGTAAGAGCTGGTCCAAAAGGAAGTCGGGAAACTACTCCGCTGGCTTGAGAGAGCTGAGCTGTCTGAGAAGACAGAAAAATTATTTACATAAGATTCAGTTCTAGGATAGACTTGCCTCTACTTGTCCCATATTTTACAAGCAGGCTAATTAGTATGCACTCTTTTCTCCCCACACAGAGGTAAATGGATACCAGGTAAGTCTCTGAGATCCCATACCAAGGCAATGCACACAGTTCAAGGTGCTGAATGAGTGCCCCCCCCCTTGACCCCTCTTTCGCTTAGCTTATGCAGTCACAGTCTAGGCTGAGGTTTGCCAAGTCTGAGATTGAAAAGCTTCATTTCCCGCTGGGTGGCTTGCTGCCATCAGGTCTGAGCAGAGGTCACAGGTACATACATCACAGGTAAAGAAAGCTTATGCCCTAGATGTGAGTCAGGTAGGTTGGAAATGCTGATGTTTATCAAACTTCTTATAAATGCAAATGCAATTTTCATTCAAACAACATTTTAATGCTGAAAGTAATAAATGGAAATATGACCACAGTGAATTATGCTCACCAACGCTCATTTCCCATCAAGAAGAGTGTAGCTCAAGCTTATTTATTTTTTTTTTCTGTAGAGGTCTGGGAGGCTCTGGAGTGAGAATAATAGTGTTGATATTTAGTAACAGTGACCAAATGCCCAATCTTAGTCCAGGGACTTTTCATGGATGATCTTATTGGATCCTCACGCCAACTCTATGAGGTAGTTATTGTTATTACCCCCATTCTAGAGATATGGAAATTGAGGCAGGGAAAAAGCCCAAGATTTCACAGCTGGCAAGTGGGAGATGGGGCTTTGAAAGCAGGTAGCCTGCCTCAGTGGCTCGCACTCTTCATATCTGTGCCACAAGTGGGCACAATTGCAACCATGACAAGAACATCTAGAACTCGATAGGGATTCTGTGGAGATCATGAGTGGGGGAGATTCAAGTAAGGGTAATAGGTGTGAGGAGGGGTTAGGCAGAAGGGTAATATAAAAAAAATAACACCTAGAGATAAATAAAGAGGGAAACCACCCCCCAACTCTTGTCTTCAGTTAAATTTCTCCACTCAATCATCATAACATATTTATAGATGATCTACTATGTGCCAAGCATAGGGAGGTCAGGGATGACCAAATGGATCACAATCTAGCAGGGGACAGATAAATAAGTAAACATGTGCAATGTGACCTGGTAGGGGCTCCCATAAGGGGAAGCACAGAGAGAGGGCACAGAAGCAGCCTAAGAAAAAATAAATTACAAGAGTGGGTAGGGCTAGCCTTGTGAAGAGGTTGGGAAGAGTGGTTTAGGCAAATAAAAAAAGTATGTGAAAAAGGCCAAAAATTATACACACACACACAGACACACAAAGTAGCATATGAGGAACAAAAAAGAATTGTGTGGGCAGAAGGTGGCAAAAAATTAGACTAAAAACTCAGACTGGGTCCAAGGAAGACCGAGATGGGCCTTGCCAAGCATGTAATGAATGTGAGCACTGTCCTGAGGAGGTGCCAATGAGCTTTGAAGAGTTTTTTTTTTTTTTTTTAAGATTTTATTTATTTGACAGAGAGAGACACAGTGAGAGAGGGAACACAAGCAGGGGGAGTGGGAGAGGGAGGAGCAGGCTTCCCACTGAGCAGGGAGCCCGATGCGGGGCTCGATCCCAGGACCCTGGGATCATGACCTGAGCCGAAGGCAGACGCCCAACGACTGAGCCACCCAGGCGCCCCAAGCTTTGAAGAGTTTTAATCTAGGGAATGATATAGTCAGATCTGTGACTGGAAAGATCCACAACTCCAGCTATGGCCTGCTGTGTACTGTGGGATATAAAAGAGCAAGCTCAGGACTGGGAGTCTAGAGAGCTCAACTAGAGAGCTAGCACCTACCAATTACCTTATCTGATTTCATGACCTCAAACGGATCTGTTGATCTCTCTATGGCTCAGTTTCTTCCATATGAGGTATCTGAATTAAAATTCCAAATATTTTCTGACTCTATATTTCTATCATTCTGTGAAGTGGCCTATGATGTCTATCTATAGATGAAGATAAGGTTGCTTAGCCCATGAGTCATGCGTGGATAATAAGATACTATTTTCATACAGGGTTCCACACAAAAGAACCTAGCTAGGTCTTTTCATTGAGTGAAGAATATCCCAAGAAGTACTCTGAAATAAAAGTATTCAGAAGTCTGACAGATCCATGTTCTCACTTCATAAATTTCCGGGACATAGTTTTCTTACCACAGAGGAAAGCTTCTGTAACTTGAACCAGCCACCATATATGTAATTTGACTAACATAATTAGGATATCACCATGGTGTTCAAATGTTTCCTTTCTCCAGCTTCCCAGACGACTGTTGCACCAGCACTGCAGACCCTCCCCCTCCTCCCTGTCAGCCCTACGCCAAGGCTACCATCATTCACCCCATTCATTCTGCGGACAGACAGCCATTTGGTGTCTCACATTCAAGTCTGTCCCCCACAGAATATCCAAGGTTCTCAAACCCCTTGGGGAAATAAAAAAAAATAATGATATTCTCCAAGAGGCAAAGGATGGAAGCGCACATTGTTCTTCAAGTCTTCAAACAGTCCGGGCAAACTGTTAATTGAATGACTTTGCTTTGTCACCATCACATCTATCAGAAAATAACACTTAAAGTCAAACTTACTGGCATTGGGGCCAGTCTGTTTTATTTCAGAACTGTCTCCCTTGACATATGAAAAGTGGCTGCTAATGACCTATAAAGAAAGTTGTGTAAGCCATGAGAAGAAAATTCAATTTGCCTTAAATGTGGCCATTTGTAGAATATTCTGTCACACCCACAATGATAGCTGTTAGCGTTAAAACCCAAGCAAAAAGTTTACAGAGGCTCCTATATAGTGCAGCTTTGCCACCCTGAATCTGCCACTTTGCTGCCACAGATTCAATCTTTGGTACCAAACCCTTCATTCTGCTCATAACTTTCATCTCCTGATGCGGCCAGAATCCTGTTATAAAAACTGCTAAGCCCAACCCACAGGTGCGAGCCAGAGATACCAAGTTCCCCTTATTAAAATCCCCCATTAAAATGTCAAAACTACAGAGTCTATACCATTTTCCTGGATGCTTTCTTTTTACTTCCTTTCATTTATACATACTTGGACCCAATTTTATTTTATAGATGCTTAGGCATTTGGATATGCATGCACAAATGTGAATAATGAACAAATTCCTTACCCAAAATATTACCCTATTTATGAATTATTGTATTGTAATTAGTGAACACACTGTCAATGAAAGTGGAAATCTATTTTTAAAAACGTGCTCCATAAAGGCTGAACAAAGCTTTAAAATGCCCCAGGGAAAAATAAAATTAGAAGCAACTTAATATTTTCCCAGTCCCTATGTCTCCTGAGATTAATATAAAGTCTGCAGAGATCTATGCAGCCCTTTTCAAAGACAATGTTGCATTTTACAAGTAAATGAAACAATGTTGAAGAGAAAATATGTTTATGGACCGTCTACACTTTAAAACCACTATTTGGTATCTTGGTTGTTAAAAAAAAAATCTTAATACAAAGAAACAGATGATATACTTTGTTTCATGCCTGGGAATCAGTGTGCTTATTTCATATGTATGTAAATTTTTTTCATTACATGACTCTTTGCTTATGAGTACTTAATCACAGCCACATTTGTTTGATGAAAAAGCATATGAAAAACTTGTGCACAAGCTATTTCCATGCAATATTACTTTTCTGGTTAGTGGAGGCAATTCAGAACTGTCAGATGTTAATACTCCATGGTGACTTTGGACTCAGTGATACTCAATATTCAGATGAGGTCAGTCTACACTGACACTATGACACATACAAAAAGTCTAAATACACTTTGGTTCAATTTACATTTGGGAATTAAAAAATATTACACACACACACACACACACACACACATCCTTATTTCTAAAAACCAAAAATGACAAAATTGTTATGTTGCCTAATACAATCCACCCAAGGCATACTCAGTAATCTCGCTATGTGAATTACACAGAAATATAATTTAAAGGCACAGAAGAGTTTAACATGGAACATCAAGTTAACATGGAACATCTTTCAATTTCATAATAGATGGGATACTTTTTGTATTAGCTCTAAATATTTCTGAAAAAAAAAAGAAAAAAGAAAAGAAAACCTCTAAGGGTAAACAATTCAAGCCAGAGAAAATTTAACATTTAATTTCAAAAATTAAACATTTTACTAATTAATTTTGAAAAAAAATAAAAGCTATATTAAAAGGAAAATGGTACAATAGAATGTTGTAAAACCTCTATCTTAAGTCATCTTTAAAATCTCCAGGAAACATATTCTTAGAATAATGATACAAAACATCAACATTAAAATATAACATTTGCCTTTTTATTAACTTAAGTGAAAAAAAAAAAATGCGACTCAACTCTTAACCCAAAGGGTCTTTACTGTAATTTAATTCCCATCCTCTTATTCTGTTTCCCATGAAAATGACTTGTTGGGTCAGAGGTGAAAGGCTACGTTTCCAGTTTTCTGGCACTCAGGAATTAGGCATTACCATCCTATCCAGAGTTTGTCCTCTAGTTACTTCGTTCTAGAGTTGCTCACAATGGACACTGTGACTAAAATGGGAGTTTCAAGGAGGCAGGACGATGACGGAAGTCAGGCCTCAGTTTCCTTCCGTGTGTTTGTCCTGAACTTGCCAGCAGCGGCAGGAGGACCTCCAGTGCCTCCCGGGGATACATCAGAGCTGTCCTTCCCAGTCTCACCCAGCTCAAGAGACGGGCCCTCCCGCCCCTTCTCCTCTTTTATTGTTTCAGGTTAGTGCTCATTTTGAGAGGTCTTTGCAATTGAGAATGAGTTGCTCTAAGCAGACACTATATAAATAAATCAAGCAATAATTATTTATTTTGTAACAACAACAAAATATCAAGTTCACCATTCAGCAAGGTTTTTCAGTTAGTGATATTTTTATTTTGTTAAAGCTCAACTGCTCCACTTTCTTACACACACGTGCGCGCGCACACACACACACACACACACACACACACACACTTCTTGTAATAACACTTGGGCACTGAGACCAATGCATAGACCTATTTGAAGCCAATGTTTCTATAAGAGGGCAATCAGATTCATTATGTTTTCTCAACTGAGAAGCCCTATTCAATCCCTGTAAGAATATATACTGGGACAAGAGGTAATTGATGTGATATTGTGCCAAATAAAGTACAAATATTTCCTACCAATTGTTTGCCTAAAAGCTGCCAAACACCTAAAGAGGACTTTCCTAACTCCGCCAAGGCACACACTTAAAGTATGACCATTATTCCATTATTAGCTGACACTCTATCTTTGTCCAAAGATTTACGGGGGAAATATATTCTGCAATCAAACATAACTCAGTTTTAAATTCCTCTGTAACACTGTAGCACTTGTGTAGCCTGTAAAAACTTCATGCCATAAATTAGACCCTTTATTTAATACAGCTGCTTAGCAGCTCCTGCATAAAGTATCACTGCCATGGCCATCACCGGTTGTCCACAGCACCGAGTAGCTACTTTGTCCAAGACACCCTGGTTTTGCCAGATAAACAAACTTCCAGAAAACAAAGTTTCTGGATAAAAACCCGAGGTTGGTTTTCTATGTGCCAAATGAGTGGAAACTTATTTAAGGAAGAGAGAGAAGGCATATGTCTGATCATTTAGCACCTTGCATAAAGCCCTGTGCCACAAATCATTCATACACATTATCACAGAATCTTTACAATAACCCTGGGAAGTGTATATCAATAAACACATATTATAGTCGAAGTTGAGTTCAGAAAGATTTAAGTATTTAATCCAAGATCATGTTGTAGTCAGACATAGTAAGGCCCATACTGGAACCCCAAAATGAACAGAATCCAATGACTGCATTATCCAAATCTGCGTTACTTTGGCAATTATACAAAATTACCAGTAACTCTCTTCACCAGACATGGGAATCTCAATTTATTATACCTCTCTTAAGGATATTGTTTTCCAAAATTTTAATTACATTTTGGTAGATCTCCTTTCAACCACATCCAAGTTATGTGTGTTTATCAAAAATCGACTAATTCGCAACTAGGAACAACTATGGCAAAGTTCTATCACAAATGGAAAGTAAATAATACCCTTGAAATCACAGAACTCTACAGAGAAAAGATCTTAACAGTCACTTAATTCAACCCCCTTATTTTATAAATAAGGAAACTATAACCAAAGATTTCACAGTTAATGCTCATAAATTCTATATTGAGAACTTTTTTGTTTTCTCATCTGGGATAAATGAATGGTATGAACTTGATTCACCTAATTCAGTCACATCATTCAATTCATATTTATTCTTGATTTTCCAGGCAGAAACGCATTATCTTGAGTACTAGGGAAAATGATGTGAGAAAACTAGATACGATATATGTAGTCTTAGTCAGACAGGGAGAGATGAAAATTAAAGAGCCTGCTGCATTTGCCTGCACTACCCCGAGACACTAAACTGGCAAAGTCCTAAAAATCCTAGTCTCTACCTAGCACTCTGCTTTTCATTCCGCTCATGGCAGTACCCTTGCTTCTCACTGAACACTCTAAGCTCAGTCCTTCCACAGGACCTTTGTACTTGGTGTCCCCACTGCCTCAAATAACTTCCCCCTTGATGTTCATATGATGAGGAACACTCTTATTTCCTTCAGGTCCGTGGCCACATGTAACAGACTCAGAGAGAGCATCTATCATCACCCAAAGTAAAACACCTAGCATTTCATTATTTACTTATTACCTGTCTCTTCCACTAAAAAGTTTCATGAATGTAGAGGCTTAGACTCTCAAGTTCACGGATATAGTCCCACTACCTAGAACATAGTGGGACCTTAATATTTGCTGTTTATGTCAATGAATGAAACAGGAGGTAGACTTGAAGGCCAAATTTCAGATAATCCCAAGAAAATTGTAATAATAGTTACTGAAACATTACCATTATCTGTCTTTTCTACTTGGACACTGGACATCAGTCCAAAGAGTTCTATTCAGTTGCACAGATAATGGGAAAAACACTGGATTGTAGAGTTTTTGCATATATACAATACCTCATTTGCAACTATCCTGGTTATAATGCTATAGATAGTCACTCACATCTAACTATAATTTTGGGCTCTTATTTCTATATTCCAGATTAAATGATTACTAGGTTGTATATGCCACTATGCCAAAGAAAAAAGTAGGCATTATATTTAATACTCTCCTAGGACAGATTATCTTGATATGATTTATTATTGATATATCAGACTACTTTATTAAAGCCAGCTAATATACTGAAGTTTTCCTATTTTTCACCTTAAACACATATTAAAAGTATTTACCACATGCTATCAAATAGAATATTGGTTGATTCCACAATCATCTTAGGCTTCCAAGGACTAAGTTCTCAGTTTTGTGGGAAGTCCGTAACGTTTACTAATCAAATAAGCAATCATGCTTCCCAATTATTTCTGTCAAGGTCTCCATCATTTGGGTTTGTATTCCACCTTCCTCTTTAGAGTCACTGCTATCTTAGGGCTGTTCATATGTACTAAAAAGAAGAAAGAAGGAAGGCAGGAAGGCAGGCTGGCAATCCGGTCAGGCCCAGCAATTTCATATAGCCATGACCTCTCCCACAAAAGAGCAGAAGCATTCCTCTGGTACTGAGAGGGAATGACTATGTATCACCTCTTACCTGCCCTCTACCATAGGTTACCTACCACAGGTAGCCTGCCTTTCCTCATCATAGGATCGCTTGGGGCACTTGTTAAGATGTGATTCCCAGAGCTTCCCTTTGGAGACTCTGATTTACTGGGTCTGAGTTAGGGGCCTGCAATCTTTGCTTTTAACAGCACTAGATTAATGACTGTCAACCTTGAGCCTGTATCTGAGGGCTGGTTAAAAGACAATTTGCTTGGGGCGCCTGGGTGGCTCAGTCGTTAAGCGTCTGCCTTCGGCTCAGGTCATGGTCCCAGGGTCCCGGGATCGAGCCCCGCATCGGGCTCCCTGCTCCGCGGGAAGCCTGCTTCTCCCTCTCCCACTCCCCCTGCTTGTGTTCCCTCTCTCGCTGTGTCTCTCTCTGTCAAACAAATAAAATCTTAAAAAAAAAAAAAAAAAAAGACAATTTGCTCTACCCTTGAGTTTCTGATTCAGTAGTTCTGGGGTGCGGCCCACGACTTTGCATTTCTAACAGGCTCCCATGTGATGCCCATGTTCCTGGTACTGGAAACCACACTTTGAGAATGATTTTACTAGAGGCTTCTTATAACCAGGTGAGTTCAAAAGAAACACCCATAACACAATTCTCTAAAACTATCGTTGAAATGATATATGCATTTTCCCCTAACCCTGTAATTTCCCATTTAAGATGTCACCCAGCGATTTCCTGTGAGCCAGGAATCAGACTTAAACACACCTCTGACCTCTATAGAGCAGGAAATACAGAAGTGGATGGCCAATCGACTGCTTTACTTTTACAAGGTAAGAACAATAGTCTAAACTATGTAGACACAGTCAATAATGTCTGGATTGTCAACTCAAAGAGTTCATACCACAACAAAGCAGGACAGAGAAAACTATCAAGAGAACACAGAAGGCTTTCAAAGTTTGTACTCCCGGGTCAGACTCAGATTTCTGCTATGTCACCACGTAGCACCTAGTGGAATGAGCAAGAGCTAATTTTTAAAAGCTGATCCAGGCACACCTATTATTTAGAGATCCAAATTGGGCCACTGGGGCTTTAAGGAATGGCGCTTCACAGCTCGGTCCTGCCACTATAAACTCAGGCCGGTTGCATCACTACTTTCCATGAGGAATTTAAGGGGTGTGACTGCATCCTTTCCAACCCTGCATTCCACATGTGACAAAACTGATCCAGCTGTTTGTCTGAAAGAAATTCCTTGCTGTCCTTAAAAATTAAAAAGCAAGTGGATATCCGTCCTCCAGGGGCAAGTCTCCAGCTGGAACCTGGTACAGGCAGTTGCGAAACAGAGACAGTGCCCTGGAGAGCATCTGCTTTTGAATTCTTACCTCGCCATAGGGGGGTTAGCCCCATCTTGCTTTTTGAAATGGCAGATTCTGGATGGAGGGTGCTGGCTTGGCCCAAAGCTCTTGAGAAGTGTTCATCCACTACTGACCCAATGTCTCCCTGGAAATAAGTGAAAAGGACACAGCGAGAGTTAAGGTACTCCATCTCGGCAGGCTGGTCTTTCTCCTCCTCCTCCTCCTCCTCCTCCTCATCCTCCTCCTCCTCTTGTTTGCTGGGAAGGGTGACTTCCAGAGAGTCCTGCATCTTGCTGTATACCGCTAACTTCTTCTGGGATGGAATAAACAAAACACGGTATCAAAGACAGTTTGTAAAAAAGCATTAACTACTTAACTTTTCACTTAAAAAAAATCTAAATATTAACATATGTTTGCAAACTGATTCTTTGTCTGCTGTACTCCATCTTTCCCCTCCCCAAACCAGTCTTCTCCTTCCCACCCTGAAAAAATAAGTCTGTTATTTCCAATTTGGCAAAAAAAAAAAAGTAAATTATCATTACCAGACAATATATTTTCAGAGTGTAAAAGACAGGTTTGTTTGGTTTCTCTTTTTCATAATCTAAACATACCAAAAGGAGGATGGCTTTAAAAACGGGACAGATTCTTTCCAGTTTTTCATCAATTTTCTATTTTAAAGCTTCAATGTACACCAACATTACAGAGGAATGGGGGACAGGAGGGGGTGCCTGGGGGGAGGGGTGGAGAAGAAAGGAGCTTTCCGTAAATGAAATAAACTAAAATAAAAACAGGAACGTAGCATCTTATAAAAGGATTTGGCAGATGTGCCCAACTCGTTTCTCAAAAATCAAACTAAAATGACAAACTAAGTCTGTGTGAAGATCCATTTTGCATGGAACATATTTGCAGATGTTGCACTTGCCCCCATTATCATGGGGGGGAGCACAGATGATATTCTGGCTTACTGAAAATAATACCCGGTGCTACCAATGGCTAGGGCGGCTTGCAAATAAAGATGAGAGAGTTTTGGTAATTTTAAAACATGCTTAAAACATATGCTCAATATGCTTAATGGTCAATATATATTACACCAGGCACTCTTATAAAACTTGAACTTATTACCTCCCTTAGTTGTTATAATTCTACATCATGGTTATTATCACGGTCCATATTTTAAAGATGAAGAAACAAAGGCACAGAGAAGTGAAGTCACTTGCCAAAGGTCACAGAGGATAAGAGTGGTGGAGCTAGAATGCATAGTAAGAACATGCAGGTATATTTATGTGTGTTTAGAAGGGCAGGGGAGGGGTATCTAGTGTGGGGGGGGGGGAAATCACCAAAATGGTATGTTAATGTTTTCTGGCTGGTAAGTTCTGTAGTTGTTATTCCTACTTTTTCAATATTTCCAAATGTTTTTCATTGAGTACATATGATTTTTGTAAGCAACAACTTCAATGTGAATTATATATATATAAGATAATGCTAAAGATAGTTGTAAAACTTATTATCCTAATGATGAAATGAGCTCTCTCATTCATATACCTGCAAAACCTGTTTCTTTGTTACACCATTTTTATGTCAGAAAAAAATGCATGCTGGAAAATGAATGTGAGTCAAAAAAAAGAAATCATTCTAGAATACTCGTAAGCACATAGTTTTGCAAATGTTATCAAAACACATAGCCCAGACTCGTGGTTCTAATGTAATTACTAGCTTCAAAAATCTATAGCCCTAAATTATAAATGCATCCTTCAATAAATTGAACACTTTCCCCCAGCAATGAATATGTTGTTCTTGAGTGAGGTGGGCCCTGAAATGTTCAGGCATATTATGAGCTGTTGGTTATTATGTAGGAGCTGTTATTTATAAGTATATGTATTACTTTATATTTAAAATCTGTGTCAATATGGTTATCGCTTGCTGATGAGTAGATAATTCATTCCCGTGAGTGAATATGCCTTGCTGATGAATAGGCGATTGTAAAGACCGCACGGTTATATTTCTTACAGCCTGTTTTGCACAGGTTTTAACATGTTTATATTTAACTTCAATAGTAAAAACACCATGGTAACAAAGGTTATGTATAAAATAAGGGGACTGAACTAAATGGCCTCTAAAGTTACTCCTGACTTTAAATTCCATTAAAAAATAAACAAATACTACAATTTATTAGTCAAATCACAGTACTATTTCTCTGTGTGCATGTGTATTTATCTGAAGTTATGCCGTGAAGCATACACATACGCACTCTCTGCCAGGTACTCCAGTGTATTAAAAAGAAGCACTGTTTTTATATAGGAAAGCTGTTAAACTGATCTAAGGAGTGACTTCACTGTCCACTGGTGTTCATTACTATCTCTGCAACTGAGCTTTTTTTCCTGTTAATGTCTAGTTCAGCATCAGTTTGTGAGAGTCAGGTTTAGCATCTAATTGTTTCATTTGTTTAATTTTAACATTTATTCTTTAAAGGAAAGGGCCCTGGGCTGTGCTAATTATCCAAAGAAAGGCAATGTTTTATTTTATCCCAATTAGCAAATAATTGTTAGATGAAATAAAATTAAAGTTTTATATATATGTAAAAGATTTACAACTGCAAATCCTGATATAAAGATAGCAGAGTATTAGGACCAATAATAGCAGTACTAAAATATCTTAATTTATTAATTAACGGCAGTTGAATTTAATCTATAGATTTTCAATTTATTTAAGATCACACAAGTTTCTAAACGTTGTAAAATTTCATGTTACTCTTTTTTACCAAGTGTTGAATGGTTGGATACAAATAAATTAATCTAAAATTTACATATGAAAAATTCGATATGAAATGGGGAAAAAGTGAACAAAATCTGCAATTGTATCAAAGTGCCTTTTATTAGTCTATTTTCTAAAAATCATTCTTCTGTTTATGGTTGCATTTATTCCCTATATCCTTTACATTTCATACATATGTAATATATGTCTGTGTATGCATAAATATATAATATTATTTCCTTTGATAGGCAAACACCGGTGATTTTATAAAAATATATGTACTGACTCTATTTAAATACAACTTTTTGAATGAATATAAGATACGCTTTTTTTTTTCTCTCCCAGCTCTTTAAGACAGGTCTTCTATTAATTCTATACATCTGCTTGGAGACTATCAAATAAATAAAATGGAAAGAGAGCCTATGATACACCTACCAATAGGCAGGACATAAGGCATATCTATCATTCTCTTGTACTTTTTTCAGATAAAGGTGAGTCAATTTTCACAAATTATAGTGAACCAACTTAAATATTTACATTTAACACACATGCACACATTCACACATACGCACACGCGCACGCGTGAACACACACGATTAATTTCACCATCAATACCACTGGTTAAAATAAGAATTCTGAAGTATCCAAATGGCCTGAAACCTTCCTAAAATGCACGGAATTTGCCTATTTTTTAATGTTTTTACTGAAGAACAATATAAACAGAAAAGGTTACATATCATAAATGTATAGGTCGTAAACTTGATAAACTGAGTACATCAATGCAACTAGCAACAGACCACGGACTAGAATATCCTCACTGCTTCCTTCAAGACACTACCTCCTCAACAGCAACCACTAATCAGACTTCTATCAACGTAGACAGCCAAAACTGTCTTGTACTTTATATGAATGGACTCATACAGCATGTACCCTTTTGTGTCTGGCTTCTTTCACTCAATACCGTGTTCATGAGATTCGTGCATATTGTCGCATGCAGTTTTAGACTGTTCATTCTCATTGCTGTGTAGTACTACATTCATCTATTCTACCACTCACGGGCATTTGGCCAGTTTTCCAGATTTGGGCTATTACAAAAGAGTACTCCTATGAACAGTGAGCATGTATTTTAATGAACATATGTCTGCATTTCTTTGGGGTATATATTGAAGAGAAGATTGCTGGGTCATAGGGTATGTACAGATGTGGTTCCGCCCTAACAGATATTGCCGGTTTTCTCAAGTAATTGTCACCAACTGACACATGGACGGCCAGTTTACGAGAGTTCCTGTTGCTCCATACCCCTCTCAAGCCTTGGTACTGGATGTCTTTTTTCAGTTTTGCTCTCCTGATAAATATCCCAATTTTTTTAACTTTTTTTTCATTGAGGTGAAATTCACATAAAATTAACCTTTTGAAAGTGAATGATTCTGTGGCATTTAGTACATTGGGAATGTTGTGCAACTACCATCTCTATCTAGTCCAAAGCATTTCGTCAACCCAAAGGGAAATTTTGTACCTATGAAGTATGAACTCCCTATTCTCTGACTCCTCCCCACCAGTTCTTGATAACCACCAATCCGCATTCTGTCTCTAGGAATTTATCTATCCTGGATATTTCCTATAAATTAAATCATACATATGTGACTTTTTTGCTTCTAGATTCTTTCTCTTAGCATGTTTGCAAGGTTCATTCACACTGAACCAGTACTTCATTCTCTTTATAGCTGAGTAATATTCCATTCGATCTATATACCACAATTTGTTTATCCACGTATCCACAGATGGACATTTGACTCACATCCACCTTCTGGCTACTGCAGACGGTGCTGTTAGGAATATGTGTACACATGTATTTGGTTGCATAGCTCTTTTCAAATCTCTTGGGTAGGCATGTATGATCATTGGGTCATATGGTAACACTAAGCTTAACTTATTAGGGAACTGCCAAACTGTTTCCACAGCAGCTGAACCATTTTAGATTCCCACCAGCAATGTACTTGGTGTCCAATTTGTCCACATCCCTTGGCAGAAAAAAATCACTTATTATTTTCTGGATTTTAAAAGAATTATTATTACAGCTACAGCCATCCTAGTGGGTATGAAGTGGTACCTCACTGTGGTTTAGATTTGCGTTTCCCTAATGACTAATGATGTTGAACAATTTGCATACATTTAAAAAATATTAAGTGTGAGCACAAAGAAAACAGGAACAGAATTTAAACAGCAATTGACTCATACGCTGACAATCACACCATCTTAATATTCTCCTCCATAGACTCTTAAGCCTTAGCTACTTTTCAGTATCTGTGCTTTGGTGAGTGTAAATCAATTCTTTGCCTATTTTTAACTAAGTAAATTATTCATGTGTACTTTTGCCATATTCTGTATTCACTTGGTGTTTGCTCCTTGGAATGAAACTTGCCTGGTGTTACATTCTTTCTTGAGAATAATATATAACATTCAAAATGTTGAGAATAAATCTCAAATCATCAGAACCTAGATTTCCTGAATTGAGGTCAAAGGGCAATCTAGTCAATATATTTTTTTTTTTTTCAAGATGCACAATCACTTCCTACAAATATCCAAATCTCAGACAAGTTCATGCTTTTCTTGGGAGACTGAAGAATTGTTAACCAAAATAAAGACATCATCAAAAGGGACTTCAACACCTACAAATGGGTTTATTTAGTGCCCATTAACTGGCTCATCCCCATTTCAGAGTAATGACAATTTTCCCCCAGGCGAAATGACCCTGTGTTAGGTGAAACAATGAGTGAGTTAGCAGCCACAGAGTGAAAACTAACTCACGAGAAGAGGTTCAAGCAGCGTAGGAAGGACTAGGCCCAGGCAGCGCAGACCATACCCAGCCACCTCACAGCCTGCCACAAGGCAGGACAGGAACAAACTCTCACAGGAATGTGCAGGGGAAAGGATTTGTCTGACAAGAGAGACTTCCATGTCAGGAGCCAAATACCACTAACTCCCCAAGGCTTAAGCTTACAAAATGCCAAATGATTACTGTGCATATGTGGAAACTTCTTTTCCTAAAAAAAACAAAAATATTTTAATGAAACATTGGATATTTGGAAACAGCTTTGTCTTTTTTTTTTTTTCGTTCTTTTTTCTTTTTCTTTTCTTTTTCCCAATTTCTACTGGCTCTCTTCTCTAAATGCAATGATTCTTTTATGTTCAAAAAACATGGTTGGCGCCTATAAGAAAGGACCACTAGCCTGGAGTAAATGTTTCAAATTCCCTATGTTTCAAAGTGTAAAGTCCATAAGAGCAGCTGACTGCTCCTTGGTCATATTTTTCTGAATTTACTTGGTAACAGATTTTTAAAAATATCTCAGAGAGACTTGAAATTTTGATCCTTAACCTGTTTGGAAAAGGAGGAGGAATCAGGTTAAGGGAGGGTGGGTCAGGATGAAGAGCTACGCCACAGACCTTTTACATATCATATTTTGCTTCCCTCTCTCAAACACACACAAACAAATATTTTGTCCAAATATTTGTTTCCAATTTACATATGCAAAAACTGATTTGCTTGGCTAGGATCATTGAACTAGTAAATGGCAGAGACAGGATTAGAACCTATTTCCGTCTGAGTACAAAGCATGCGCCAAGAAAACAGACTGAAGGAAATGAGTCTCTATATATTTATTTTAATTGAATAAATAAAAAGAAGCCCACAATCAGCAAAGCATCAAATGGCATCCCATAACTAAGGAAAGTCAAAGTTACTTATAACATTAAAAAAATAGAGATGTAAACATATATCAGAGTTATGGCTATTAAATCATGCAGCGCTCTTTAAAGTAGATATACATCTATATAAAACTGAAGTCTATATCTAAAAAGGTATTGTCCCCTTGGCAAGTCAGATACATAATACAATTGCCTACCACTTTTCTGGAAATCCTATTTTGAAAATGTGAGCAGAGCCAATTTTGTGAGACATAGTCATAACTCGAGATTCTGTGTTTGTTTGTTTTGTTTTGTTTTTATTTTTCTTAACAGTCGGGAGGAACAAACCAAAAATAATACTAACTCGATCTGCTATTTTTGAGCACACTTGCCTCTCAATGATTCTGGTCATTATCAAAAATCAAACTCATCCCCTCCAAGGATGAAAACTTCCCAGTTTTGAGGATGTTCCAAAAAAATGTGCCACATACTTAGAGAGAATTTCAAAATTTGCATTCCCAAAATATTTTAAGCAATGATCACATCATAAGGGTATGTGTTCTCTCTCAAACTGACTACTTTGAATGAAACAAGTTTCCAAGATGTGAATGTCTGATATGTCTTTATAATCCTATTACTAGACATAGGGTATGACTTCATTTTTAAAAATTCATCTGTTATTCATCAAATCGCCAATTAATTCTTCTTTTCTATCAGTAATTGTGCAAAGACATGGAGCCACAAAGATGAAAGTCATAGCCCATCGTTAAACTCAAGCTGCTCATAGTTAGTTGGAAGGCCAATGGTAAATAAAGAGAACCTCACAGTTTATCCCTATGGCTAATTGTCCAATTTCTCCAAGGAGCTAATACTTAAAAATTTTAAAATAGGAAAAGCAAGAAGGTAACATTAGGTAAATTATTGTTTCCTTGTTTCCAAAGAAGTCCAGACGGGAAGGGACCACGATAGAAAGAGAATGGGAATAGGAATGAGGATTTGACCAAAATGAGTCCATGAGTCTGGGTAAAGTCACCAAACCATCTGGCCTTCAGCTTCCTCTTCTGAAAATGAGGAATTTTGAGACTTGATTATATCAGAGGTCTCATCCAACTCTATATCCTAATAAGCAACATGCTAGAGCTCTAGACAAATTCACACTTAATTTTGTTTCTTACGTTGGCCGCCTCTTCTGATTTTGCAGGACACCAGCCAAAAATACCCTACAGACCATCGAAGACTAATTCATTCCTAGAGACGGGTCATCTAGCCCAATTCCTAAGAGTTACCTTTGGTATCTCCTTTATCTATCTTCATAGTAACAAGAAAGGATGCATCCTTCAACCACCTCGCCCTTCGCTCTACCCACCAAGGACAAGTGTTTTGGCAGACTAAAACATTAGAGTTCTAAGAGAAAAGGACACCTGTTTACTTTAGGTCATTCTTCCTTTCTTTTCTTCCTTTTTTTTCCCCTCTACTAAAGCACAAGATGAATGAAAAATAGTTCGGTTACCCCAGGTCAGACCACACTTTTAAATTATTGGCATAAATCTGGTATCCACTGAGATATCTATAAATATGGCATATATGACTCATTTTTAGCAGCAGATGTTTGGGTCTACTGGTTCAAGGCACTGTCGGGCCTTCCTAAATGAATAGTTAAAGCAGAAAACCAGCTGCTTAAAGAGGTGCTTTTTGAAGGATTTGGGGCAGAGTTTTGCCCAAAATTATTTCCTTCACTGTGTCTGCCAGAACCTGAAATTCAAGTATCAGACAGCTTTTGTTTCTTAAATGAAAATATTTTTCTGGAGATAATACCTTAAATTATTATCTATTACTGGATGAATTAGTTTGGGATTTTTTTTAAAAAAGCTAGCTGGAAACAGGGCCTATGGGAATGGGATCCAACTTCACCACCCAAGTTTTAGAATGACAGACAGGAAGTCTGATGCACAAGTTTGCTTTAGGCTCTGCCCTGAGCATCCTGAGCCTAATATTTTTAGTCTCATCGAACATTCCCTTTGCACAGAAGGGTAACAAGACAGAAATATATATACTACCCAAAGGGATCAGCTCAGCATCTTTGCTGCAATAGCCCAGAGTCACTGTGCACAATGGCAAGCTTCTACCCTCTGAACACCCTTATTTCCTTTGGTGTGGCACATGTCCCTGCCATTCCCAACTTCATGGGATGGGAGACTTTATTAAGTGCGAGGTGAACTAGAACTTCCTTGCATTTGTCCAAAACAAAGAGTGTCTTCTTGTCCTGGCATTTGGTTTCCTGGTGAACATATCTCCACCATGCATGATTTTACTGATTCCAAGCCTTCCCTTTCTATCGTTATTGTAATCTCTCTTCTGGTTGACTGCCAGAGACAACAGTTTAGTTTAGTTATTTTAAAGTTTAATTTTTTTTTTCTCCAGCTCTGAATTTTCTGGCTGGAAAGTTATTGGGAGCATAAAACTCTGGGGCACTTTAAGCTTCTAAGTCTCTGCAGTCAAGTTAATTTGTGTAGTGTGGAATTATAGGGGCTGTTCTTTCTCAAAGAAGTCCTGTATGAATTCTTATAAGTCCACTTAAGTCCTTGCTTACAGTTGCAAGAAAATTGGATCCTCCACCTTAAATAAGTTGGCTGTATATTGAGACTATTTAGGATATAATTGTGTTCTTTCCGTTTAATGAATCTAAACTTACATTGGAATAACAGTAATATATGAGGCACTTAAAGCTGACTGTTAATACCACTTCCTGAAGATTATTTTAAAATAAATAAACGTTCATTTGCTAAGTGGATATTCTGCCTCATCAACGAAGGATGCAGAATGGATAGCAAAAGTCATTAGCATAATACAAATGCTTTCAAAAGGACTTTGGAATGCCTAAACTAAAAAAGTACACTACCAAGGACTTGGAAAGAATTTCAAGCTCCAAGGCCAAAGAATCTACTGCATATTAATCTTCTTTATCAAAAAGTTGATTTGGAGCACTAAAGACAAAAATAAGCCTATTGTGCAATAGCAAAAAGAAAAAAAAAAAGGAAAAAGCTTCGGAGACTGCATGGCATGGTGGAAAGATGCTACGTTGGGGAGCATGGCTTCTGATGGTCCTAATTTTGTCACCAATTAGCTTTGAAATCTTTGGCTAGCCACTTCAGCCCTGTGAGCATCCATTCTCCCATTTGCAAAAGGAGGGATTGAAGTATGTTTTTTCAGGGTGTTTATTAGAGAGCATTTTATGACCTAACCAAGGCGCCAAAGTCCAGAGAAATAGTTTGGAAAAAACAAACAAACAAACAAACTCCTTACAAACTTATAACTGAAGTTCTGCCTCCTAGGAGCACTTAATTCTTTTAGGTGAAAGCATGCAGGCAGATTCGCCCAGCTGTCCCCCTTGAAGAGGACTGAGTAAATATGCTCTAACTTATATGAAACCCGGAGTGTAATTGTTAAAAGCCCCTATGCACAATTAGAAAACTGGCGATCTTTTTTTCTTTTTTTTTTCTGCTTTCACCACCTCATCTATAAACAACACGATTCTGAAAGCTTTACGTAATTTTCTAGTGTTGACATTATGAGTAAATGGAGGGGGGAGGCAGATTTAGACAATAACAGACTGTCTACATTGAAGATGAGAAGTCCCCCAGGTATGAAGGGAATCTATGATTTCATGTCATTTCCCTCAATTTTTCCTGACACATATTTGGAAATTTGTTTTTCTTAGTTCCTACTGTCACTGTTAGAATGCAAGCACATTCCTTTCTGGACACGTTCTGCAGTGTCATCATGCCTCCGGAGCATGGGCTGAGAGACTGAGTCAAGAGTTCTCTTGAGGAGATGTTAAAGAGATGGTGGGCATGTGGACCAGGGAGCTTAGCATCTCTCAGCAAATCCTGGCTGGATAAAGCACACTGGAAGATTTACTCACAGCCAAGCAACTTCTAGGAATTAATGTCAGGGACTATAAAATTTACTCTGCAGACATATTTACAAATTATTTTGATTCACATAGTGCCGCCCGATATATATGCAGTTAACTGTGTTTTTAAGACACCAACCTATTACCCACGTACAATGCATAATATGCCTGACGAAAATCTGAACTTAAAATTTCAAGTGCACATCCGTGTTTTTAAGGATAAAGCAGAGTACACATGCCTGGAGGATGATATTCTATTATTTCAAAAATAATTTTCAGCTATATGATCATACATGGAGAGGAAAAATACACCTTTGGATAAAATCCATCATAATAGACCATTATGCTATACTAACTTACAAGGACTTCTGAGCTATATGGATTTGAGGGCTCAAAGATACACCACGACAACTGATTACAGAAGCAATACAAAGCTGAAAAGCTTTTTTTTTTTCTCTAACATTGTATCAATGACCGTGAAACTTTCTTTATAACTCTATCACTTTTTCTGCTTTTCTTTTTTTGTGCTCAACAAATCAATTTTTCAAATGCAGTAGGAGTGGTAGCCTTTATTTTTGTCTCCCAGGCAAGATGCTATTAGGGGTCACTTCCCATGGACGGAGAAAACAATCTTCATGGATAATAATGATAAAACCTTATGGAATGTAAAAACAACCAAAATATGTATTCTCGGATGACTGCATTAGGGCCAGCCAAGTCAATATTAGTCCCACTTCACCCACGCACCGCATAGTCTAAAAATGCTGTCAGCCTGATAAGAATTTCCTGATTTACTTTTTTCCAATAGAAAATATAGGTCATCAAAATAAACTCCTGACAGTAAAAGAACAGTAGTTACACTATCAAGTCTCTTTATTTCGCTAGCCAGTTATAGTCAATTTCTTTACTTAACAACATCAGAAAAAGTAACCTCCAACAAGCCATTTTAGTCAAAGTAACATGAAAATTTCCAAGCACACCTCTCAGCTAAGTTCTTAAAGTCGACTCAGCCAATTATCTACTTGAACGATACCTACGGAACCCTATAGTGTAGTGAAGGTGACATTTACTAATATGTGCAACTTGTCAATGTGGACAATTCAGGTGAAAAGAAACCTCATTCTTCAGTTTGTTGATGGTCTCAGCAAAAGAATGATATTTGGGGATTGAGTTGCAGCACTATTACACAAGTTAGAGTACTAGAGTTATTTCTTCCTGAAAACTGAATTTTATGATCAGTAATTTATAATTTTTCTGATACTGAATTTTATTTTCTAGATCAAGAGTATTATAAGCCTAACCTCCACCACAGATTCATATATTAATGGAATTATTTTCACAGTTCTATAGAACAAAACCTTATTCATAACTTCTATAGTTCAAGTTATTTTTTAAGGGGAAAAATACTTTCCTGTATGCTTAGTAATTCTGAGTCTGTTGCTTGTCTACATTCCAATTGACAATTGAGAGCCTCCACAGTCTCTGAGATGGAGGAAAGGAAGGGAGGAAATAGGGTGGTTCATCTGGGACTGAGTGTTTATAAAACACATAAAAATGATATCCAGTATCTCTTTGCCTCACTTGCCTAATTTGTACCAATTGGTTTTCTCCATTACTTGTATCTTTTATATTTAAAATCAAAGAAAAGCAAACAGCATAACCAAAAGGTTTTAAATCTATCACCATTGATCACAAATTACAAAATGCTTTCCCATTCTCTTTCCTAAAAGTAATCTTGTTTTCAAATGCTAAAGCTCCTGAATATTAAAAAATAAATAAATAAATGATAGCAATAAAACGGGGTTCCTTTCTCTTTTGCCCTACTTGGTCCTGTTAAGCTTATATTGTTCTTCAGATAACTCTGGGGCATGTGCTCCAGAATCAGCTGAATTTTACAGTCCCTAAATTCTAAACTGAAGTTATGATTTCTTTCCAAAGAGTAGCCCTACAAATCTAGCAAAGAAACAGGTAAAGGGAATACAGAAATCAAAATTAATTATGTAAATTATAATAAAGAGCCAAACCCTCAAGACCACAATAAAACATATGGTTCCTAAGAAATTTTTAAAAACCCAATCAATAAATTCTGTGGATGGTAATTTCCGGAGTGCATAAATTGTATTTTTTAAATCTCACCAACTCAACCCTAATTCCCTAATTCCCAGAGTCTGAGGACCTTACTTTGGTACAAGCTAGTGCCACATACTCACATATGTGTTCTCTGTAGCACTAACTAAGGCCCGACACACATTCTGTTGGTGTCCAGAGAGGAATGTCCAGGGGTACCTAGTGCCAAATTCCCCACACCCTACTCTCCCTTCTAAAGGAACTGTATCATCTCCCTGGTTCCAGAACCCTTTTTATCCACAGCATTCTCGGTCACTCTCAGCTTGATGAAGACCCAGCATCCAGTGATCCAAGGTTACCTCTTGAGCGGGGAAACACTTCCACTAGGCTGAACTATAACATCTCTGTGCTTTGATGGAATTAAAAATGAATGAGGAAGTTTGGGATCAATTCCTGCCCTCTAAGTCACAGTCATAAGAAGACAGACTCTACAGAGAAGTTCTAGTAACATTTGACAGACGTTACACTAGACCTCTGTTCCAGAAAAGTTCCAGAAAGGTCATTCCATGAGCTCTCTGTCCAGGTAGCCTCCCCTATGTCGGCGACACATTTTATCCTCTTAATCAAGAGAACCCTGAAACACTCCACCTTTCCAAAGAAAACAAAATATTTGATTTAAAAGGAAGTTTACTCACATACTCCTAAGACAGATGCCCTTGGCGAGTGTCAGAGAACTGAGCCCAAAGAGCTAAGGTGGCTATGAGGAGCAGCCTCTGAGCTCCGGTGACAACAGCTCAATGAAGCCCCCAGCCAGGTAATGCCTCACACCGAATCCCCACCCGTCCACCAGGCTGCTTGTCCCTTCCCGAAGCCTTTTTTCCCTCTCTGCTCAAGGGCGCTCCCGCAGGTCCCAGAGCATCCTCCGCGCCACCCGTCCCGGCGGGACGTCGCCCGAGTCCCAGACAGATACTCTCGGTGCCCCTCGCCCCCGCCCCCGCCCCCGGCGGGCTGCCCGGTCGGTGACTCACCTGCTGGCCAGGTTGGGGCGCCGGGTGGTAGTAAGCTGTGGGGCAGGTTGCAGCTGCCACAGGGTTGGGCAGATACTGGGGCGCTCCATACGGCTGGGGGTGATACATCACCTCCGCACAACTCATGGCAGCCGGGGCAGCGGCGGCCCCCGAGCTGCCGCCGCCGCTCTACGCGCTCGGGCGATGGGCGCCGCCGCCACCGCTGCAGCTGCCTCCTCTGTCGCTGCTCCAGCTGCTACTGCGGCGAAGGCGGGTCCTCGGCGGCCGCGGGCTCCGCGCGGGGCGCGGGCTCGGGAGGGGTTGGCAATCAGTGGGGGCCCATGCGCGGGCACCTTCATCTTCAGCCCCTCCGAGTGTCCCCTTGCCTGCGCTTATATAGCGGCTCCGGGACGCAGCGGCCCGCCGCGCGGCGGGGGCATGACAGTGCCCGGCTCCGGCGAGGACAGCGGCGCCCACCGCAGCGCCAGCCGCAGCCGCAGCCCCGGCCGGGTTGGGCAGCCCTGGGGAGCCGGGGCTCTGGTTTGCATATACACAATGCAAGCCCGGGGCTCGTCCTATCACCGGAGCTCGCGCCTGGGCGAGGACCGGGAGGCGGGGGCAGAGGGAGGGGGGCGCTGGGGAGGAGGGGGAGCACTTCGCCGCTCCAGGCTCTGACGCCGAGCTCTGCAAAGTTCCTCCAACTCGGTCCGCGGCGGGCGGGTCGCCCAGCGGGGGACCCCGGGGAGGGCCGGCTGCGGATTGGAGCGAAGTTTGAAGCCCTCTCCGCCTTCCGGCAGTGGGATGACGGTGGGAGGGGAACGGTATGCGAGAGGCTCCGCGCCCTCGGAGCTCAGGCTTTCCACCCCGTCTCTGTCACCTGGCTGTCAGGGCGGGGGCTGCCCAACCCCAGGGAGCTTTTGGGGGGAACACCAAGGCAGAGGCCAGGGCTAAACGAAGGCCAAGTGTGCAAAGAGGTAAAACAGAACAGGCGCAAAATAAACTGGGATTAGCCTTTACGTTAAATATAACCATAAGTGAAAGTTAACTTTATTACAAGTGCGCACATGCCAAGAATGCAACACAGTTTTCTACCAGTGATCTCCGCTTTAAGTTTACACCTTCATGATAAGAAATTGTTGTGGGACGTCAACCTTTTCCGGCTCTTCCTGCCTGGTTTCCATGGAGTAATAGACAATAACAACTGATTAAACCTATTCAGCTATTAAAGGTTTATCTACTTGCAAGTGGCTTATAATCCTCTCCTCTTTGTAGGAATATAACTGTATTTTTATGTAATCAGGTAAAGTAGAAAAGAATTATAATTACTTTATAAATAAGCAAACTCTTTGAACTTTAACAAGTATCTCTCTCCCCTTCTATTTAGGGATTCTCTTTTATGACACAGAACAGTTTCTTTGTTTTCACAGAGACTACCCTTTGTCTGAGGAAAAGTCGATCTGGATGTCACATGCACTGATGTTGTTATGGATTGAATTGTGTTCCCCCAAAATTCATATGTTTGAAGTCTAACCCCCACTGTGACTGTGTTTGGAGACAGGGCCTATCGGGAAGGAATTAAGATTAAGTGAGGTCCCAACAGTGGGATCCTAATCTAGGACTGGTGTCCTTATAAAAGAGGAAGTGACACAGGATCCCTGTCTGCGCTGGCACAGAGGGAAGCCTTTGGGACAGCCAGTGAGAAAGTGCAGTCTGCAAGCCGGGAAGAAACTAGAAACTAACCTTGAGGGCAACCTGATATTGGACTTTTATTTATTTATTTTTTTAAGATTTTATTCATTCACTTGACAGAGAGAGAGCACAAGCAGGGGAAGGGGGAGAGGCAGGCTTTCTGCTGAGCAGGGATCCCCATGTGGGGCTCAGTCCCAGGACCCCAGGATCATGACCAGAGCCAAAGGCAGACGCTTAACTATCTGAGCGACCCAGGAGCCCCATATTGGACTTTTAGCCTCCAAAGATGTCAGAAAGTAAATTTCTGTTGTTCAAGGCACCCAGTCCTGTGGTTTTGTTATGGCAGCCCTAGCAGACTAATAGAGACGTACAGTATTAATATAATGCTAATCTTGATATGAATGTGTATGTGTGCATATATAACTACACAGACACATTTACATAAATACATATATATTCACACATATACACACTTATACACTCAAATACATGAACTATAGTAATTGACAGGAACTCTTTGCTACTCCTAACAACTCCTATTCACTCATTCATTCTTTCATCCATTGAATATTAAAAGTATATTTATTAAGGGCTTTTTGTAATGAAGAAGTATTCCTATCAATAAGACATATATGAACTTATTTGAAATGTTGTCATTGTCTTTTCACAAACTGACATCCTCTGGTCATCCTTTCCTGTGTTCCAGATTCACCTATTTGGCTTCTATCTAGATGGTTCCATATAGATGTTCCATAGGGACCTCAGTCATGACAGCACTAATATTTTCCCACAGCCCCAACCTGAGTCCACTCGATCCCAACTTTACACTTCTACTGACTCTCTTCCCTCATCTATTTATCTCTGCTGCTATAACCCTTAGTTCACACAGCATCTTTCACCCAGACTCCTGAAGGAGGCTTCTACCTGATTTCCAGGCCCCAAGTAGAACCCTCTTCTGATCCATTCTTCACACAATTTATCTCTTACTGTTTTCTGTCCCAGCCACTGCAAATCCAACAGAGTAATAATGTTTTGTCCCTCTTTAAAAAAGAACTTTTACAATAGCTCCCCACAATCCCAACTCTTTAACCTTCAAATTCTGGTCCCTGCCTATGTCACCATCTTCTGTAACTGTCCATTCAGCCACGTGAATTGAGACCTCCCTTTCCAGGAAAGAGCATGGTGTCTCCTATGACCTTCCCTTTTTATGTGTGACCAGAACTTCTGCACCAAAACACTCTACCTTTTTCACTTGCTAATTCCTTTTTGTTCTTTAGAGGATCATCTTCCAAAACGTCCACTGAAGACCAGCTTTGACACCTCTACTCTCGGCAATGCCAGCACCCTATGAATCTTGCTCTAACCATACCAATTACGTGATTTGAAATTGTCTATTTGCTTTTTCCCCCCAACATGACCATGGCCACTTGAGAACAGGGACTGTGATTTTTTATCTGTGAATCTCAATCATAAATGCCTGGCTTAATAAGCATTCATTGAATAAAGTATTTTAAAAAGGAGAAAAAATTCTTCAAGGAGCTTACAAATTCATGGAGGATCTAAGCACATCAGTGAAGGTCAGAACATGGAACATGGTTTTAGATCCTGTATCAGGATTTCTACTGTATGTTATTTTTTTTTCAAAGATTTTATTTATTTATTTGACAGAGAGAGAAAGAGAGACAGCGAGAGAGGGAACACAAGCAGAGGGAGTGAGAGAGGGAGAAGCAGGCTTCCTGAGGAACAGGGAGCCCGATGCGGGGCTCGATCCCAGCACCCTGGGATCATGACCTGAGCCGAAGGCAGATGCTTAACGACTGAGCCACCCAGGCACCCCTCTACTGTATGTTAGAATGAGAAGATCTCTTGCGATACGAGAAACTTTTAGACCTGGAGTGGAATGTGACTAAATTAGGCCAAAAAGTTAGTTTGCAAGGGTACCCTTTCCTCTAGAGCAAGCCTCCTATTTTAAACTCTTAACACTTCCAACTGTATCTTCAAATAACTTAATTATCTGTAACTCATTGTTTTTAATATAATTACACGTTCAATATATCTCCTCCACTAGATTTGCAGAGAGCATTTATATCTTGTATATTTAACATTTAGAAGATGTTCAGTATATATCTGTTGACTTAGAAAATAAAGCCAAAAGTAAATCCAAAATATCCATACCTGCAATTTCTGTATCTTCCTTGTTCCCCATATGGCCTTTAGTATGTTGCAAATATTTATTATATGACAAACATGTAGTACTTGGATATTAATAAGCCACGGACTCAAAAGTCTAGAGGTGCTTGGCAAAATCTTTCTATAATGAAGTATCTTTGTTTTGATACCTTCCTTCATTTCTAAATTGTACTGATGGGGAAAAAAATGAGAGACTAATGAAAAATTCTGCCCAGAATTAGAATCTAGAAGAAGTAGGGACTGGACAGAGAGGGAGGATAACTTGTCAAGGGCTGGAGTCTTTGTTTGCTCATTAATAGAACGTAAGATAATTCCTGTCAGGAACGTACCTGACTTCCCAGGTAGATGTTCAGGGTTTTAGAGTAGAAAAGAATCAGAAAGATCATCTAGTCTAAAACATCTTTCAGTGATAAGCAAACACGTGGTCTGATTCACGTCTCCTACAGAATTGGAGGCACACTAAAAGCAAAATCCCAAGTCTCTTGATTCTTGGTTCCATTCTCTCCCTATCACCCCATGCTAAGGCTATATAAACAAGCTCATATGTATATTTATATGTATACATACCGTATCTATTCATGCCTATATATACACACACACACATATGTATATATGCATGCATATTCATATGTATCCATTTAAACATATACATACATGAAAGAAAGAAGAGGTTTTAGATTAGATCGTTCTTTGGTCATCTTGGAGTTTCAGAAAGGGGTGGGGAAGAAAAAATGTAGGCCAATTGCATTTAACAGTAGTGAGTCACACAGATCAGAGAATGTGATCTGATCACTAGTGTACTTGTTGTCATGTCTATTATGTGGAGGTGTCACAATTACTTGGAATAAAATAATAATGAAATGGAACTTGATTATTTGTACTTTGAGCTAAAGTTCCTGAAATTTTACCCTTTTATCCTTTCTTTTCCTTCTCTCAAACTGTCCCACCTCCCTTCTGGTTCAGCTCTGATGTGGAACTAGATCTTACCCATTGGTGTTTAACCTCTTACTCTTTTCTGTTCCAGCCACTGCAGTTCCAAAAGAATACCAAAATTACCTTAAATGTTCCCAATGCTTCTGAGCCAGGGGTTTATAGTCACTGTATTTTTGGCCCCAATCACCAATTTCCTAGAATGTTCCCGATTTTACAACTGGGATTTGGTGACATGAAATCCCCAAACCAGCTTTATTTAGAGGGGTAACATGAAGTGGGTTTTCCCAATATCTCTTGGGATAAGATAAGGCAAAAAGGAAAGCAGCTTTTATTTTTTTGAGTGATGACAGCCAGACTAGTCTTTAACTTGGGGAACCAGTGTAAGAAAACATATAGAATCTGCAATACACACACGTGAATTCCTCAACCTGTGTATCTAAACCCTCCTCTCAGTCCACCAAATAGCTGATTCTTGACCCACCCTCTGGCCTAAGCTGAGCCTCCTAATAATGCAGCCCCTTCTAGGAATCATGGCTCATAGGAAATAGGCTTGGGTCATCTGCACAAGGATTTCCCGGGTGTTAAGTACAGAAACATGGTGGTTCTAGGCAGAATAATGCTTCCCCAGCCCCCAAAGATGCTATACTTTAATCCCTAGAATTTACGAACATGCTTATTTCACATAGCAAAAGGGAGCTAAGATTGCTGATGGAATGAAGGCTACCAATGAGTAGATTTTAAGACAGGAAAATTATCCTGGATTATCTGAGTGGGCCCAGTGTAATCACAAGGGTCTTTTTAAGAAGAAGTCAGAAGGCAGAAAAGTCTGTGTCCCGTTGATCTGAAGTGAGAAAGATTCTATGGGCCATTGACAACTGTGAAAATGAAAGGGAGTAACGAGCCAAGGAACACAGGCAGCCTCTAGAAGCTGCAAAAGGCAAGACAGGGGCCCTAAAGCCAGAAGGAACACAGCCTTGCCTACATCATTTTGGACTTCTGACCTCCAGAGTTGTAAGATAATAAATTTGCATAGTTTTAAGTCACTGAGTTTGTGGCAATTTGTTACAGCAGCAATTGGAAACTAATATAATAGTTTAATGGGGAAGGAGGAACTAGAAGGAAGGGCTTTTGGTGAGCATGTCCCCTTCGCCCTACAGATTCCTATGAGGAGAGGCATAATTAGGAAGAGGGCCAGTGGGGAGTACCCTGGATCTAGGGGGTGGTGCCAGTAATACCAGTGGAATGGTTATAAAAACAGAAGGTCAAAACTCACATGTAAAGCAATAAGCCATTTTATTCAGTTGTCCTTTAGGATCACCTACCTTAAATGGGCCTTCCTCAATGCTCAGCAACTTCACATGTTTCTCTAGCATGCTTACCCATGTCCTCTTGCAACTCTTACCTCCTATCCTCTCCATCAATCTCAAATCCCTCAAATTCACTTTCTCCATGTTCTCCCTTTCCATTCCCTTATTGACTCCACTTGCAATCAGATTTCTATCTCATCACCCCACCAAAATTTATTAAAGTCCAGTAATGATCATGCTAACAAGCTCAAAGTTCATTTTTAAACTGCATCTTAATTGATGCTACATAAATTTTCACATCAAGGATTAATTACTCCTTAAAATTCTCTCTTCTCTTGACATCCTTCCATGACATCCCCCTGTCTTAATCTGTCTACTTACACTTTGGCTGTTCCTTCTCAGTTTCCTCTGCCAATACTTGCTTTGTCCTGGGCCTTTTTCTTATCTTACTCTATCCTCTCATCTTGAGAGATCTCATCCATCTTCAAATCACCTATATATGCAAATAACTCACAAAAATTAGCTTCCAACCCAGAGCATTCCTCAGAACCCAAGACTTACGGAGTGGAGATGTATCTTATATGGAGTTCTAAAGTCAATAAATAATGCAAATGAAACCATATGCAGCCCAGATCATTATTGAAAATTTCTTCAATATCCCACAAAATGTGGGGGTCTTTTTAAGAGTTCTGATCTAAACACCACAAGCCAACCATCCAGTCCTGTGAATTCAAGGACAATCTAGGATAGAAGACACGTGAGAGTTATGCATGGCACATGCCTCTTATGTTTTGCATTATTTCATTTGCTTTCAGCCTGGTAAGATTTGATGGGTGAGCTCGTAATAGCATGTTCTCTTTGTTGAGTATTTTAAAAACATCTATGTAAGAATTTCTTAGTGCTTCCTACAGGTATTATTTGTATCTGAGGTATTATTTGTATCTGAGTCAAGGTGGCACCTTTTTTTTTTTTCCTGATGGCTTTCAACATCTAGTAAAGTGGCCCCTTCTCTGATGTATTTACTCATCTTATAATGTCTTTAGGTTAGAGCACACAGTGCTAGTTATAGGTTGAAGACCTCACTTAGAGATTCTGAGGATAAATTTTCACTTATTTGCAATTAATAATGAGGCTATTTCTAATCCTTATAGTTTGCTTTGCTTACAGAAAGTGAGACTTTAAGTATCTCCGGTTGATCCGGCCTCGACACGTAGCAACTGGCATCACCTGCTTCCTAAGTTCGGACATGGGAGGTTTGCCACGACCCTCTCTTAGTACCTCTATATACCACTTAGGACATATTCCTGAGACAGTCAACATGCTCTCTTTGCAGAGGCTCGTTTTGTTTCGTTTTAATTAATTTTGCCTGGAATTGTAGGATTTCAGAGTACGCCTGATCTAGTGTATTTTATAGAGATTCAATAATAGAGGAATCGAAGTTGGGAAACAGTGAGAAGAGATGAAGAGATATCAAGATACTTCTTAGCCTGTATTAAAAAATCAGCAAAGTGTACGTATTGCATCATGAAATAGAATCATTTGTCCTCATGGAAGATAATGACAGACAGTTCATTGTGTACCTTGAGTTCCTTGTCTGTTTCTTTGCTGGTTTTCCTGGTAGTCGTGGTTGATCTGGGCTAATTTAACTACCTTGTCTCTGTCAGCCTCTGACAAGTGGAATACAATCACATGAAGTGTGGCCTGGGTGTGGGTACGGTTCTATCCATGGAAGGAACAAAGCTAAGTAAGCCATGGAGGATTAAACCCTTGATCTTGGCATCATTAACACTCTATCCTAACCCGTTGGGCTACCTAGCCACAGACAAAGACCAGTTGGACTAATAAATCACAACAGCCAGAACAATGTGGTTTGAATTTATTTCTCATTTTTAATACATTGTTTTATAATTTGATTTAAATATTGTAGGATTAATGAAGCCAAAGGCCCATGTTGCTGTCATTCCGAAGAGAGAAAGCAGAGGGGAAAAGTTATGCCACACAACTTCGCACGATCACTAGGCACACAATGACACCAAGGGCTGTGCTGTCCCTTCGTACAAGAGGTGTCAACCTGGCACATTGAGAGTAAATCACAAGTGTTGTAAGTAATTTATGTTTAATAAACACCAAAGAGGTTTTGCATTTAAGGAAACCTTCTTGGACCACTTTGAAGGCCCATAACTTTTATGAAACAAACAAACAAAATTACTCCACTTTTTGTTGTTTGTTTGGTTTTGCCAAATTTTCATGCACTGTGTTTGATGCAAAAATGAGGTATGCATGGTACTTCAAATCCTGAAAGTGATTTATTTGCATCCCAACAGCCTATTTCATTCTTATTATATAAAGAGATCGTTGGAGAGCTTATCTTAACATTATTATCCCGGTGGCTTTAGATGCCTGGAGTACATTCAAAATCCCACTTACTTCCAAGGCCCATTATAAGTAGCACCTCTTCTAGGAAGCATATCTTAACATTTTAAAATTGACTGCTTTTATACCATTATAATTTGTACTGTCTGCACCTTATATTTTGTGGCTTGATTGTATGTAATTATTATTATTGTTACTCTTTATTTTGCCCTGATCATTTCAGTTACCGTAATTGCCTCCCTTATGAAAAGATAAAGCAATAAATTCCATGGGGGAAACGGCAGAGTTAGATATTTCTTTGGTGACTCACACAGCACCAGAAGTAAGTACAGTGTAAGCCTGCTGTAGTTAATTTCAATTGAACAACTCACTCTGTGATCTATGAATGTTGTGGAATTGTTAATCTATAATGTTCCTGTTTTGGTCTCTTTCAATGCCAAATAGGAAGAACACGGACGCTAAGAATATATTATGTGAACTCTACCTAGAAAATATACGTTTCATTATTGTTTAGCCTAATTTTCAGTCCCTTCTTTGACAATAATGTCTTTAAACACTGTCTCTTTTTGTATTGCCTACAGAATAATGACAAAATGTTGGATGTGATGAGTATTTTCAATGCTTTTGAAAACACGTTTTTTTTTTTCATTTTCTAAGGATTTTAATGTGAGCAGTTTCTTTAATAGAGTATAACAGTAGTACAACTGAAAAACACAAAATCCATTGAGATTTCAGGAGATTCATATCATCTCCAGTGACAATAAACTATAGCCACTCATCCTACATAGGTTAGTGTCCAAAAAGATTACAAAATCAAGTCCACCCTGGTAGTATAGGTAGAGATAGATTCCCTAAAGTTATCCAACCATAACAGAAATTTGATCAGGATAAGGAAATAAAGTAGTAAAAGTAATAGTAGTGATAATAATAATGATAACAATAGTTAACCTTTACATAGTGCCTGCCATGTGCCTGGCACTTTATATATATTGACTCATTTAATTCTCATAAAAGCTTCATGAGGTAAACACAATAATTATCTCTATTATACAGATTAGGAAATCAAGGCATCAGGTAGTTCAATGATTTGCTCAACATTATTCACCCAGGTAATCTGGTTCCACAGTCCAGCTCTTTTTTTTTTTTTTTTTTTTTTTTTTTTTTTTAAGATTTATTTATTTATTTATTTGAGAGAGAGAGAGAGAGCACATGAGAGGGGGGAGGGTCAGAGGGAGAAGCAGACTCCCTGCTGAGCAGGGAGCCCGATGCGGGACTCGATCCCGGGACTCCAGGATCATGACCTGAGCCGAAGGCAGTCGCTCAACCAACTGAGCCACCCAGGCGCCCTACAGTCCAGCTCTTAACCAGTGTGCATACCATATCTCAAAAGGGATGTTGAAAAAAGTGGAATTTTGGCAATTCTGGATGATTTTACCTATTCTATCCTAGGAAGCCACAGTCTCTTGTCTACAACTTTTTCTTAGCAGTTGAACAAATAATATCATTTCTAATGTCTACAATGATGTTGTGTACTCTAGACAGCAGTGGTGTTCACCAGAGGGACAGAAGCATGGGTGACAACAACCTGTCCCCCACATACACCACCTTCCTGGAATCTCAAAAAGATAGAGACAGTAAAAGCAAACAAAATAAAAAAGTATCTTTATTGCCTTAATACTTGTTTCATTTTCTTGCTTATAATATCCAAATATAAATTCTGCTCATTTCTTAAAAGTGATTAACTGAGGGGCGCCTGGGTGGCTCAGTCGTTGAGCGTCTGCCTTCGGCTCAGGTCATGATCCCAGGGTCCTGGGATCAAGTCCCGCATCGGGATCCCTGCTCCGCGGGAAGCCTGCTTCTCCCTCTCCCACTCCCCCTGCTTGTGTTCCCTCTCTCGCTGTGTCTCTCTCTGTCAAATAAATAAATAAAATCCTTAAAAAAAGTGAATAACTGAAATAATGGTATGTCTGCTGCCAACTTTGTGGGATTAAATCTCATAAATTCTCAAGGACTGAACTATTTGTTTAGACTTTCCCTGGAAGCACACCATGTTCTTTATGGATAATAACAAATACTAAAAAAAAAAAAAAACAAAAAAAAAACCCTAAAAGAAATTTCAGAGCATTTGATAATCAGGTCATGACATCATCAATTTCAGATATGCTGAGAATATGAGGAACTTGATATGAACAGATGGGAGAGATAAAGAAATCTGGGAGCTATTCTGAGGCAGTGTGAGGTGCAATATTGAATATTAATTGTTGCTTCGAGCTCGGGAAATGTTCAAAAACTGGTCATTAACTACAGCACTGTTTCTCAAAGTGTGGTCTATAGTCCAGCGGAATTATTGTCTACAAACTTGTTAGAAGTAGAAAATCTCAGGCCCCAGCCCAAACCTGGGGCTGAATCTGAATCTACATTTTGATAAGATCTGCCAGGTGATTCTTATGCACATTAAAATTTGAGAAGCACTGAACAAGAGTGCCTCTCTATGCTCAATAACAACATGTTATATCAAACCACTTACATTTAACCTAGCATAATTTTAAGACCCACAACCAGCTGGTAGAAATAGACTAATGGTGATATATTTTTGACAATTTAAATATCACAAAACCATTTTGCAGGCATTTAGCTCACTTAATATCCTCATTCTGTTATGAGAAAGTCAGAATATGTTTTTTCATGATGACACTGTTGCTAAGAGGGAAGCTCTAAAGGGGCCAAATACATAGAGGTGGTAATTTACACTTAGATCTTCTAAATCCAAATCCAGGACCTTTCCCATTTGTAAGCAAACCATCTGCAGTTGTCAGAATATTTTTAGGTTGTGTCCTTGGAAATGCTGAAGAGTTGATAGTATTTTTCTAAACCACAACTTATTCCCTGTTAGAGCATTCAGTCTTCCATAAAGGCAGAAAAGGTAATCTCAGTCAAATACAGTAAACTCAGTCACTGACAGGTTTTCTCAACTTTTTCTGGGTACACTCATGATTTCAGGTTAAAGTGGACATTTCAGATTTTCCCCTTCTCCCGAAATGGTGTGAGGTTATGGGGCGGGGTGGGGGGGGGGTTCTGCTGTAGAGGGGAGGCCATGGTTTCTTCAGTTCTTGGTCTTGACTCCCCACAAAGCTGCCTCTTCCCATTTCCCATGCAATGGTGACGTTCTTGGGAGGGTGCTGCCCCTCAGCACGTCAGACAAAGGGCAGAGACACAGGTATTGTATCCTTTCAAATTTCATTTAGGACTGACTTTTATTGTTCCTCCTCCCTTTTCAGGACCAACTGGAAAGGTGAGGGTGAAAGGAAGAGGACAGGGTGCAGAAACCTGCTCTCCTCTGCCTCCCCCAGAGTCCAACTCTCCAGCTTCCTCTGTAACCCTTCCCTATTTCTTCCAGCCCAGAGAATTATTATCTCTTCAAAGGCAGGAAAAACTTGATCTTCAGGTATTCTTGTGTGGCTTTTTTTTTTTTTTAAAAGCTTAAAAGCCAGGAACTTTTTCTCTAGTTTCCATAGTTGCCACTCCCCCTTGAGGCAATGCCTGTGTGAGGTCTACTGGCCTAACTGGGGGAGAGGTGACAGGCTAACATGGAATGAGGTATGGCTGGCATCAGTTAATACTGAAAAATATCGTCCTTCCTGGTGTCCTATAATTCTCATGAGATAATACGTAAGGCCAGAGGTGTTGGATTCTCTAGAATTTAGATCACGGGAAATTAGGCTCACTTCATCTATGTTTGTCTGACAAATCGAAGGTACTGTATTCAGTTCTTAGTGGTTCTCTTTAAATGTTATTGACAATGTAAGGGATGACATAGGAAAATAATCAGCACGGGAAGGTATTTGAGAATGATTTCATGTGTGGCCTGATTATAGGAATTATGACCATTTAGCCTAGGAAAAATAAAGACTAAGGGGAAATAAATATTTGAATGTCTATCATATCATGTGGAAAAGAGTAAATATTTGTTGTGTTTTGCTCTAAGGGAAGACTTAGAATCAATGAATTAATTTTGAAAGAATCAAATTTTAGTTCAAATTAAGTACACCAGAGGCAATTCTGCCATTTTCATTTTACTCCTGCATAGAGTAACAGTATAGAAAAGCCCCAATTCTTGAGACATCACTTAGAAGAGAAAGCCACCAGGAAGGCAAGCTTCCTGACCCATATTGAATGATAATGTGAAAAAGAAATAAACTTTTTATTAAGTAATGTCATTCACTAATACCTTGTAGTTTTTATGTTATCACAGAATACTCTCTCCTAGCTTGATTAATACAGTAAGGAAGAACTTCCAAAGAAAGGAGTTCAGCAAAGGACAGAATTTCCCATGCAAAAGTACTACCCTATTTTGGAAATTGTTAAGCAGTAAAGAGTATACATATATTAACAAATGTATTCATAAATTATTTATACATTTATTAAGCTTTATATTTGGTGAGTGCATACACTGCCCCATTTAGTCTACCATGCCCTGGAGAAAAAGTGGTAGGCAAGATCAGCATGACCTCTCAGTATTGGCCAGCAGATTTGATTAGGTGATTCTCATGTTTGCTTCCCATTCTAATGTTTTTAGTGTCAATTTAATAAATGAGTAGAATATTGCTACCACCACATCCTACCGTATAATGTTCCTGTTGCTATAATATCTAGCTATCCTTATTTTTTCTATATACATGAGAAGAATATGTTTGTATATGTATATGTGCATTTTTGTGTTTAGACAGATATGCTTTTCATTTCTGATAATTCACCTAATGATTGTCAGGAATTGTGAAGAATTTGAGATTTTATCCAACTTGGAAGTTAACAAGTTAGCTTGGATGCTAGCAGAAGACAAAAGACTCCTGGATCAGAAACAAAGGACAGTTTATTATTCACAGCAATAGCTGCAGCCAAAATATCAGCATTTGCCTGAGTCTCAATTCCTACAAGGAGGAATGATGAGGTCCAGGTGACATATGCACATGTAATGGGTTACATTACAGAAAAGGAATCCCAAATTTAGAAAATGTCAGTCTTTCGGAATTGGTTGCAAGGAAGCCTGCCCACACTTTGTCCTAGAGAGAGGCATTAATTCTTTTATAATGGACAATAATGTCTCCCTCTGCTTTGGATGGGGACATATCTCTGTCTTCCAAGGTGGTTCTGTACATAAACATCTTTGAGAATAGAATCAGAACAAAAGCCTGTCAGTGCTTTTGCTCACAAGATACATTAGAGGTCCATATAGAATTGTCTTGTAATGAAACCCACTGGATTATAAGCTGCCATGAACCAGAACTAATCCTAATTTTTCATCACCATACTTTCAATTTCTAGCACAGTGCATGAGACTCAGTAAAAGGAGCTATCACTTACTGAGGTCTTATCACATGCCAGGACTTTTCAAACACTGCATGTGTTAACTTAATCCCAGCAACTACCGTATGATAGTTACAAATATTATCTGTACTTTACGTATGAGGAAGCTGATGCCAAAAATATTTAGCAACTCATTTAAGATATTCTAATAATAATAGTTAACTCAGCTAATAAGCAACTCAACTAATAAGTGATGGAACTTAAATAAGCATGTCTTGAAGTAGTGGATTGAATGAATGGATGGATAAATAAGTCTGGGACAGAAAAGTGTCTGCAAACATATGCATCAAATTATGTACCAGGTTGCAATTTTGAGTTTGAACCCGGTGCAGTTCTGTCCCGGACCTCACATACTACTAAAACCAGACTAAAATCAGAGGCTAATGCGTATTGTTATAGTATCTACTGATTTCTGTAACTGCAATCTGTTCAGAGACTCTGTGTGTAAGTCCGTACTGCAGCATGTCTAATTGAAGCTTTATTGTCTAGGTTTCATTTGCCTGACTTGGCGAAACTTCATG
Organism: Halichoerus grypus; assembly: GCF_964656455.1. Taxonomy (NCBI): domain Eukaryota; kingdom Metazoa; phylum Chordata; class Mammalia; order Carnivora; family Phocidae; genus Halichoerus; species Halichoerus grypus. Next base: position 39,387,559 of record NC_135712.1, read on the forward strand.
GTAAAAGACGAATTCTCTCTGAAAAAATATGAGAATTTATTTCATACTTATTGTTCTTAGCAGTATGTTCATTGGCAGAACATTAAAAACAAGTAGAACTGCTCGGCTTTATTAGCTGTGGAATAAATGTACAATGGAAAAACTAGCTCATGACTGAAACGCAGAAAAGTCATTTTTGTGCTATGTCGCTATCCCTGGATGTAGACAGGACTGTAGCTACACAAAGTACATACCACATTATGTCTTGATTTTTGTTTTTCAAAAAATGCAATCTGTTTATTTCTAATCTTCTTCTTTATAGAGTTCTCTCTTTTGTCCAGCTGTAAGCATAAATTGACATGTCCTGGGGTAGAAAGAGAATAAAAATATGTATTCCTGCATATCAACAGGATATATATGTGGACAGCATGGTGGAAAAGGGGAGGGAAATGTTCAGAAAATTAGGAAAAATGTACCTGTAATTCAATATTACAAAGTAGAATCATTGTCACATTAATTTGTATATTTTCTTCCAATATTTGCTTTAAGTATTCATCAATTAATTCACACAATATTTATCGAGCACCTACTATGTGCCAGATACAGTTTAAGATGCCAAGGATTTGGGGTATACAAAATGAAATAGACAACTATTCCTTCTGCACATTCTAGAAAGGGCTTTTTTAGATGGTATACATCAAATTTTGAAAACTACTTTTTAAACATATAAATAAATGTTTAAATGTTCCTCTTTGGTTTTTATAACCATAATCTTTAAGGACTGAATTATCTTCCCTGAATAGCTAATGACAAACTATTTTTGGGAGGTTGTTATAGTTTCTTGGTTTCTTTTTTCTCTTCTTTTGTTTTTTAGCAAATAACCCCATAAATGAACATTTTGACAGATCGATTTTTCCTCCATATTTTGTAGAAGTATATATATATTCTTTCGCACATATTTCCCCTGGACTTCTGCATGCTGCCTTTGGACCCTGTTCTGCTCTCGTTTTGTGCAAGGGTCACATTTAACATATTGACATTTCTGCCAACAGAATTGTCATTCAATGACTTCAGAGGTAGCAAAAAGTGATGCTTCTGAGATCTCCTTCATCCATAGCTGATAGTTGACATTTCAAGGTTAAAGTTCCATCTTTGTTCTCTTGTAAAATACACATACCACTATAATACTAATATTCTGCAAATCTATAATCATCCACACCTTTTTAAGAACAAATAAGAAGGCAGCCTTGACAGGGTAGAAGAAGGTGGCAGGAGGCCAATGGCGAACACTGTATCCTATGCATAAAAGGCAGGCAAGTAAATTTCTGTGTGTGTGCGTGTGTATGTTACTGCTTATTTCATCATTACTGCGAAGTACCTAGTATGGGATTACCTGCCATTAGAGAATTCTGTCCAAGTGTAAGCATGTGAGTAGTTGGCTGGGTAAAGGGAACAGGTGTAACTCTCATTAGCACAACATTTTTGTTGTCTGAAGTCAATAAATAGGAGTGATTTTTATATATCGTCAGACTGTTATAATGCTTAAGGGGAAGAAAAAGCTGGGAATGGGGTAGGCTCACAGATTGTTATAACTGTAACGTCAGTATAGTTATTTCATTTTCATCTTCAGATGAAGGACCTGAGAACAAAGAAACTGAGAAACTTGACCAAGTCATAAAAATAGTACAATATTTCTAATCTAGTATTCTTTCAGCTCTAGCTTGTTGCCTCCATACCAGGGTGAGCATTTGGACATTTTATAGTGGCTGTTGAAAAATTCTACAGTCTTTCATCTTTTTGGAGTAAAGAGGAAATCAGTAAATGCTTTTCTTTATTTTTTCCTTTTGACCTGGGATTTTAATATTTTTTTTCTAAACTGCTTCATGAATATACTTAATATAAATATGCAACAGGATGGGAAAAGAAGAGGAATAAAGGAAAACAGCAGAATGAAACAATTTAAAAGGAATGTGAATTAAGTCTTTCTTTAATTTGTAACAACATATAAAGCTTCAACTTGTGTTTTTGATATGAAAATTCAGAACATTGCATTACATTGACAGGAGTCATTCAATCTCTCCTTTAGGGGTCCTGCTTCCAGGGGTTAAAATGAAGCATCTCCCTTTCCTGGTTATAAGAATTAGGCCAGGCATGAATTTTAGGTTTCTTAAGGCAAAGTTCTGTCTGTCCTTAAGGCAAGCTAAATAATTGTTTTTAATGCTAATGGATTTTGGTTCTGTTCTAACAGATGATTATGCTCTTCTCCAAGAGTCTGATAGTCCTATTATGAGAGAAAAAAGGAGCAGAAAAACAATGTGTGTATTTATTTATGAGAGAGTGAAAGAGTTTGGGTGAAAATTCTTGGGGATACTGGGAAGTTGGGAAGACGCATTAGAGGAGTGCAGAAACCAAAGGTCAAATGCCTCTAAGCATGGTCTTCTAAGTGGATCTGCTTTCAGAAATTCCTGGAGCAAGGATGTAGGGACAAAGACCTAAAGGAAGGCTAGTCTAATACTCAGGAGCTATGCTAGACAAGGAACCCACCTTCAGCCATCTGTCATCATTACATGATGGAAATGCCTCCCTTGCCTGTTGTCAACTTAAGCTTGGAGTGATTGAGAGCAATGATGCACACATCACTCCAGTCTTCCCAGGTAACCTTATTTGATTGTTCCATGAGGTTGACTGCCCACATATTCCCAGGGTATCCGTATGCTGATGGATTATAAATCATTTATTACTGAGAAGAAACGTGAGTCTGTATTTGCGGGCAGAATGGAACATACCAAACAGGACTGGAGGCCCTTAAATATATTTCATTACTCACTTTTTGTGAAAGTTGATCTTTTTTTTTTGCTATTGATTTTTTTGGGAGGATAGATGAATATTTGGATAAAAGTATATACTTGATGACTCTATATGTCTTTCTTATCAACTCCTTTGGTCCTCAAAGCATTTGTGATTTAGGAAGTGAGAAATATAATATAGTGCCTTTCTAATGTACACACTATTAGGCAAGAAGTGGCTGGCAATATTTCTTATTAAAGCTGCCTCAGGAATGTTTAATAGACAGGAAGTGTCATGATGCTGCATCAATAGCAAATCCAGTTTAGATTCAGTTTTCAAACAGAACAAGATTCTTCCCACCAAAATCTTACACAAGATTATAGACCCAAGATAGGGAAGCCAGAGTATAAAATGCATCCCCTCTGACTATCTGCTGTCTTTAGTAATCAAGAGAGTAGAGCTGATGATGTCAACCTCATGGAGCAATCAAATAAAGTTACCTGGGAAGACTGGAGTGATGTGTGCATCATTGCTCTCAATGATGGGAGAGTAATGATACTCTGCTATCTTGAGGTTCACAAGGAAAGATTAAGAAATATGACTTGCAATAAGCTCTTTATGTAAAAAGATCCTTAGTAGATCAGACCGCATGAGAATGTCTAATACCTCACAGTACAAGTGTCTAACACATAACGATCCTTGATAAATCTAACCTCCCATCACCCTCCCAGAAAATACCCATAGGCAAACAATGTGATTTGGTTTTGTTTTAAAATATTTTTTTTTTTTTAAGATTTTTTTTTTTTATTTATTTATTTGAGAGAGAGAGAATGAGAGACAGAGAGCATGAGAGAGGGGAGGGTCAGAGGGAGAAGCAGACTCCCTGCCGAGCAGGGAGCCCGATGCGGGACTCGATCCTGGGACTCCAGGATCATGACCTGAGCCGAAGGCAGTCGCTTAACCAACTGAGCCACCCAGGCGCCCTTGTTTTAAAATATTTAGTCAAAACTTAATCTGGCTATTTATCTTAATTCACCAGTTCTTCAACTGAATTACTTTAATCATGCAAGACTACTCTGGACAGAAACAAAAATTTAAATTATTTAGCCCCATGCTATTATAGCTTATTTTTTTACTATTTACTGGATCATTAGTGGAAATAACAAAGTAATCCCTTCCTTCTTTTTCTGTATTTACTATGCTATCTTGAAGTGAGAAGCAGAGAGAGAGAAAGAGAGAGAGAGATTATATTTCATTCTTTTTTCTCCACTCATCTTTCTGGACAATTATTCATTCTTGAATAATGCATCTCAGTTGAATTTGCACATGTTTACATGATTTATAAACTGCCAGAACACAGTTTTGTGCAACTAACAAATTGAAATATTATGCCCATTAAAATGTACATTCCTTATTTAGATTATGCAGTATTTCTTAGGGAATGGGAATGACTCAAAAGCATTTCATAATTCTTTATTGAGGCCTACTTCTCTTGTAAAACATATAAGCCATAAACTCCAAGATAGGCATTATATATTGAAGGTTATTTCCTCAAAATAAAAATTAAATTTGTTATTTGTAAAATTTAGTATTTAGTTGTAATTATCAGAAGCTGTATCTAAATTTATGAATTAGTGCCCTCCCCCAAAGACTATATATAAATGAATAGTTAAGTTGCTTAGTCTCTATTAATTTGGTTACATATTTTTAGGTATGAATTAGTCTTTAAGTGTGTATTAAGCAATTTAAGTATGAAGTTATAATTTATGAAGTAAATATGGTTCCCTTTTAACTCATGTATATTAAGGCATAATTTATGCAAAATAAAATTTTTCTTTTTAGGGATATATTTGACAAACATATACAGTTGTGTAACTACCATCACAGTTAAAATATAGAATATTCCTGTTGTCCTTCCAAAATTCCCTTGTTTCTGGGGTGCCTGGGTGGCTCAGTCGTTGAGTGTCTGCCTTTGGCTCAGGTCATGATCCCAGGGTCCTGGGATCCAGCCCCGCATCGGGCTCCCTGCTCCGCGGGAAGCCTGCTTCTCCTTCTCCCACTCCCCCTACTTGTGTTCCCTCTCTCGCTGTGTCTCTCTCTGTCAAATAAATAAATAAAATCTTTAAAAAAAAAAATTCCCTTGTTTCTAGTTGTAGTTAATATTCCCTCCCCCCACCAGTCTCTGCCAACCACCGCTCTGCTTTCTAAGCTTTGTCTTTTTCAGAATGTCATAGAAATGAAATAATGTGGTCTGTAACCATTAAATCTGGTTTCTTTCACTTAGTATAATATCTTTGATATTCATCCATGTTGTTGCATGTATCACTGGTAAGTAGTTTGCTGATATTTTTTTTTTTATTCCTGGGCATTATTTTATTGTATGGATGTACCACAATGTTTTTCCATTCACTAGTTGATACACATTTTGATTGTTTCTATTCTTGATGATCATTGTGAATAAATATTTATTTACTGCCCTTCCCTATAAGATTATATTTTTCTCCTTTCAGTATCAGAGTTCTCCAATAAAATCTGAACAAAAGTACTTGCGCAGCTTCTCAGTAAAAGCTTTAAGGATCAATGCATGAGTCTTCTTCATACTTTTCCCTCTACCACGTAAACTGCATGTCCTCAATAGGGCTGCTCCTGAGCCCAGACCAAGAGAGAAGACATTTGCAGCGGAGAGCCGCAGTCAACCCACCACCTACCTGTAACCTGAGAGATGAACATTGCTGTTGTACACAACAGAGGCTTTGAGTTTATTACCTCAGCATAACCTAAGAAAAACTGACTGATAAACCTTGGAAACTGCTTCTTTCTACTTTTCTTAGTTAAGAAATGGCAGCATTTGAAATCCACTTCCTTGAACTTCTTCTTCACTCCCTTGAGCCTGACACAGGACTGCCGTTCATTTCCAACCTCACTCTTTACTTCTTCATTATTATTTTCACTGGGTTGTCTTCCTGCTGCCATTCCCTCCAAAACTAAGTCTTTAAATCACACCTTTACATCTTCATGTAATGTGCTATATTGATGTTTAACTAGTCTCATGGCTTCGAATCTATAATCTCTTAGCCTAGATGATATATTCATGGTATTATACAAATCTTGAAAGAAAACCCAATACTCTCTTAATATTCTGTTTCTACTAAAAACCTTCAGTAACGACTCATTAATTATGGGGTTAATCTGGCCATCTCATCTTTGTTTACAAGGTACTTTTTGTTGGTTCTTGAATTCCTTCCTCTGTCACTTCCACCATTACAAACATCTTCTGATACTCCACTGAATGAACCTCTCTTCCAATCACACACGCATACCCCCTGGTTCAGGATTTGCAGCAGATATTTTTATCCCCTTTGTGCCCTGTTCTTTCTCATCATTTAACATTCTCCAAGACGTCTTTAATTCCATTACTGTAGGGAAAACTTTCTATTGATTCCACTCAGAGTTACAATTAGGTCCTCCAAGCCATGCTCCACAAAACAACCAGAATGTTTTAAAACACATTGTCTATCCTTTCTCTCCATCCTACTTAAATTATTTCATAGGCAGTTAGGATAAATACTGAGATCTTGAGAACTAGGTGGGTTGGCCCCTCCCTACATTTTTAGCCTCTTCCCTTTCCTCTCTAGCATTCTGGCTGCACTGATTCTCTTTTTGTTCCATTGAACATCCTGCTCCCTCCCACTGTGGGATCTTTGTGCTTGCTATTCTCTCTGCCTAGAATGGTGTTCTTTTATCTCTCTCTTCTAGTTAACTCCTTCTTATCCTTCAGATCTCAACTGTGTTGTTACTTCTTCAGAGAAGCTTTCCCTGACTTCTCCAAGGAGGTCCAAACTTCTTAATATATGCTTTAATTATAGTACCATTTACCTACCCCTCCTCAAGGTACTTACAACAGTTATAGTTTCACATTTATTTGTGTGATTATTACATCATCTACCTGTTTGGGCTTCAGCATTGTAGACCCATATCATCCATGGAACAATACCTGGGACATTATTTGCTGGATGTTGCTCAAAGACCGGCAGCACATGGTATGTGGAGCCTTCACTCGGTCAGTATCTATACCCTACTGATTTGGAGTCTTATATTGACTTGTAATTTAGATCTATATCACAATGTATTGGCATTTTTTTCTTGTTTTCATGTCTTGTCACTGTACCAACAAACACAGGAACCTAGTAAGTTCTATGCTATTAGCTGAATAAATGAATAATTTCTACCTATTCTCAAAAATGAATACTATTAGACTGAAGGTTAGTCGATGGAACAAAATTGACATCAATATGCAGCCACTTCCAAAAATTTAGTCCATGGTTTCATTTACATATTCAAACAAAACTGTTTAAATAAAACCACTGAATGAATGCCTACTATCATCAGCACTATGATTAAGGTTGCCAGATAAAATTTCAACCATGAATAGTTTTTTTAGTGTATGTATGTTCCCAATATTGCATAGGACAGAATTATATTAAAATTTACCTGTAGTTTATCTGAAACTCAAGTTTAGTGGGGAATCCCTTACTTATATTTGCTTAGTCTGGCAACTCTAATAATAATACTCCTTGAAATGATATTGGTTAGTCTCCACTGAGTCCTGATCATTAATCACACAGAGCATCAAGTGCTACCTACTGATGATTTCATTTCATTTTTACAACCAAATGAGTAGGTCCTATGAACATCTACTTTGAACACATGGAGAAACTAAGGCGTAGAATAAAGAACTTGCTCAGTTTCACAACTATTAAGTAGCACGTATTATATATGTTTCAAGATATTTAAGATCTCAAAGCCGACACTCATAACCATTGTAATATACCACCTCATCTTACATTATCTAAGCCATTGAACACACACCAAGCAACTTCAGAGACAATAGAGAGACTTTGCCATTGAGTGCTCTGAGTCTTTGGGAACAATGGTAATCCAAAGATCCCAACATAAGACAAAGCATTGGATTTGTGAAACAGCAAATGAGTTTCTGACACTCCCGAAGGAATTTCAGGTCTTTTAGCCACTATATGGATTCTGAATTTTCATGAATGTGCTACAGTATCACTGTGTCTGTAACTTATTACATTGGGTCTATTATTGCCCATGAGTTAACCATTAAAGAACTTTCTATGACATAGAGAAAAACCTAGATACAGTTTTCATGTCCTAAGGTCAATGTAATGTATACCTCTCCTGGTAACAAAAGCATCTCCAAGTTTTCTCTGAGGATTTATAAAGATATGCACTATATTCACCATTTTATTTTGGTGGTAACTTTCAATATTAACAGGCCACCCGGTACTTTCCAGTATAATCATGTAAATACTATGTGAATGGGTCCAGGGTTTTTTTGAATGTTATCACTTTTGTATCTCTTTTGTAAGTATTAGTTTCAATTTCCCTCTCTTTAAACTGAATTGTTAGGTGACTTAAAATAGTTCCTGAGTTCAATCCAAAAGGCAGCCTGAGCAAATTGATGGATTAAGTGATTCTTGTGCAGTTTAAATATCAGCTTCAGAGATGGTAAGGAAGAAATTTTAAGGTATATCCTATATCAAGAATGCTGGCCCTAAAGGTGTTGTGCATTCAATCATCCTTTTACAATCTTTTTTTCAAGGAAAATGAGACTCCTTGGGTTTCATACCAAGTAAACCTCTGCTCCTTCATCACTAGATAACTTTCACTAAGTGGTGGATCTTAGGCACAGATTTAAAATGGTTATGTCCCACACTGAGCCCATCCATGTTCTCACCCTGGTTTATTTAACTTAGCTGCCTCATTCTTTCTCACCCTCTTCACACTGCTCCCATGATATCCTGTCACTCAGCACACCCAGGGATAAATTGCCCCTTCCTCTGATGTGGCGACAATAATACAAAGACAACAGTATAGGCTCTTGAGTCAGACAGACTTGAGTTTAATTCCCAGATCTACTTATTAGCTGTGTGACTAGAACTAAGTATTTAATCATTCTCTCCCTCAATTTATTCACTTGAAAAATCACAATAATAGTAGCACCAACTTCTTAGGGTTGTTATAAGTATTAAGTGGATAATGCATGAAGATCACAGGTAAAGAGTAAGCAGTCAAAATGTTAACCAATTATTATTATTGTCATTTCATGGCAGCCAAATGTGAATAACATACCTTTGTAAACAAGAAAAAAAAAAAGTCCCAGTTTTTACTTGTCTGTTAGACTACACTCTAATCTCTCCTCTCAATTTTCCTATTAATAAGCTGCCTCTAATGTAGGTACTTTTTTTTTTTTTTTGAATTTCAAAATGCACCACAGGAAAACTATTAAATTTGATAATATCAGTGAAAAATACAGAGCAGGACATATTGTCGACTTTGCACACTTCTACGCATTCCCCACGTCAGTACTCTTTAACCACTAGACTGGACTTGTACTTGAGCACAGCCTCTAAAAAGTAAAACACATGTATTCATTTGCATAAATTATCAAAAGTATATTCTTCCAGAATAAGATTCTCTCATGATTTAGAAGAGAGATTTGGAGGAAATATTTCTCATTTTATTCAAAACATTATCATTGGTTTTTGCAAAGTATGGTAGAATTTCAGTACTCTCCAGTGAGAAATATATTCATTCTCTTTCTTCTATGTTGAATGCCAGTCTACTATCCCTGCCTTATTTTTTTTAAACCTGTTGGAAATATTGTCCATTCATTCATACCTCAATAGAAATTCCATCAGATTTGGGATATAATTACTTATTCAGACCAAAACAGTCTCTCTCTCTCTCTTTCTCTCTCTCTCTGTCTCTCTGTCTTCAGACCTCATTATCTATAATGCATCATTCTCTTAGGACACAAAAACCTAATTTTCCCTTCCTAGTAGTGTGTGTGTGTGTGTGTGTGTGTGTAGACATGGTAGGTATTCATGTATCTCCATACCAAGAAGACTTGTGAAAGTTCACATCTGCATTCTCATTAGGTAGAGTTTCATATGTCTGAATCTTAAAAATTTGTCAGTGCTTGGAGTAGCAGATATTTTGCTACAAAATAAACTTTGGAAATCTTTGTGGTCTGCAAAACTGATTATAGATCCACAAGTAGCTGCTTATGGTGATTACAACAATATCTCCATGTTGTTACATTCCTTACTGTAAGTGTTGTTCTTAAATGTTTTCATCAATTGGTGGGCAGGATATAATTTTAGGAGGTTCATAGCTCCAAAATTTAAATGTGAGTTAATGAACTGATATGATTTTATATAGTGATGCCATATTAAGTTTCTCTGAATACCACTGCTTTAGGACTGTAACTCAGGTGTAATGAAGTTGAAATTATGACCAGAAGATTAGTTATATCAGAAAGCCAAATGTGTAATGGACAAGAACTCTAATTCATAACTCAACAAGTGTTTTTAAGTTCCTCATTTGGGCCAGATCCAGGGCTTTGGGTTTGTCATAATAGTAACTATCTTTGTTTGGGTGAAATTGGGAAGGCTTCCCCAAAAGAATGTTTTTTGCTGTGTTTTTAAGTGTGAATAGATATCCATCAGATTGAGAGGAGGAAAATGAATATTCCAGGGCTATGGAACAACCGGGACAAACCCATGGAGGTTTTAAAGGGCATTGCATGTTCAGAGGACAAGAAAAAATAGAATAGATTATTAGGAAATAATAGTGGCATTTTTGTATGCCATACTAAAGAGTGTAGATTTTATTGTTTTTAGTGGTGAACCAGCAAAGATTTTCAAGCAGCAGAGTGACAAGATCAGATCTACTTTTCAGAAATTCTTCTCTGCTGTTAGTGTGACCTACGATATGAGGATTGTGCAGACGATAATGAAACAGACAGATGACTACAGCAATAATCTGGCTGAGAGATGATATCACTCTACACAATCCATAATCTGGAATTATCACATCTGTGATAGTTACTCCTAATGGGAAATAACAGGGAAGTTTAACACATATAGGATTGTCAGATTGTTTTAGACCCATAATACTGAAGCATAGCACCAACTTGACTCCTAAAAGTTAACATCATGGGTGAACAGTTTCTGACCAGAGAAGGAGGGAGCCATAGCTCATGGGATACAACCCTCATAACCAGCATGAATTTTGATCTGAGATCCACACAGCAAAAGTCAGGGTGTTAGATTTTATATAGTTTCTTAAAAATCTAACGAAAGCTAAAATGTTTAGGCCTATTTATATTCTTGTTCTTATCCTTTACAGATGACTTGCATTTCCATATTTCTTTAAGCTGTAGTCACCAATGTCAGTTCTTCACAGGGACAGCTGGTGGAATCAACGGTTGCTGGGCAAACTCTCTGCTTTGGGTTTCTAAGCAACATACTCTACATGTGGTCAGAGTTAAAGTTTGTTGTAGTCCAGGGTGTTTCAGCAGCTACAGAAAGGGTTTTTTTTTTTTTTTTTTTAAGTTTTCAACCATGCCTATTGGTAGTTTATCATCAAATGCATAAAATTGCCTACCATAAAGGAAAAGTTACAGGTCTGAAAGAAAACAAAGACATGAGCAGGACTTCTTCACTCATGCTATCCTTTGAACCAGTTTTCCTGCTTCTCTGACTTTAACATTTGTCTGTGTACTAATTTCCCTTGTTTGTGAAGACAATCAATGATAATCTTTCTGGACATGGAGGTTGGGTGGAATACAAGGTAAAATGAAGAGGGTATCCTTTTAGTGTGCTACTAAATGCTTTCATCTAGCTGGGTTCAGTCCCAGTTGAGGAAAATAAACCCCACCCTCCTTTTGGGATCAAGCACTGGCTGCCCTTGGGAGAGAGAAACCTCCTAAGCACACATTAAGTGCATGCATGGATTCCCTCTGACTCTGGAATGCAGTAGAGCCTGCAAATCCTGTAGAATAGTCTCAAGGATGTCTATTCCTGTGTTGTTCAATCCTACTTGGAGACCGGGAATTTGGATTTATCCTGTTGACCTGAATCACTTATTAATTCTTCCAGGCTGTGAAACATCAGAAAATCTAATCGTGGAAGATGGTGATTTAGCCCCACCTCCCTCATCTCAAGCAGATGCAGACCCCAGAACACAGCCCCTAAGACAGACTTCTCCCTTGGGAAGAATGGGGGTCATGAATTTATATGATACACTCAGTAGCAAAATGAAGTTTTGAAATAATATTTGATTGGAAGTCAGAAGACCCTCCTCCCTCCTACTGAATACATTCAAACTCCGTATTTCTCTCATATCAGGTTTCTTCTTATTTTTTAGTGGATCAGATCCTCATTTGTACCTTACAATCCATCCATACCCACCTATCTGTGGTTCAATGAAAACACAATACTATTTCATGCTTCTCTTCTGCCCACCTAAAGGGTCTTTTTCTCTCCTGTTTATCTTCTGAATCTTCACTTTTCCTTTAAGATGTTATTCTGAAGTTACTTCTTCTGTGAAAATTGTTTCAATAACTCATCCTTATTCTCTTTTAATTCCAAGATCTTTGCTCAGAGCTGCACATAGAAACTATTTGATACATATCTTTAGAATGAATACACAAGAAACCTTTGGTTATAACCACTGTTTTTAATTAATTAGGTTATGATTTTGAGCACATTTCGTCCTTTTGTTAGGAATAAGTTTCCACATCTGTAAAATGGGTATAACCTAGATGATCTCAAAGATTCTTTCTATGGTAGTCATTAGAGTCATTAGGGCTGTTCATCAATATTCTCATCCTTCACTTATCAGGCCTGTGTTAGGCTGAAGTATAGCATGGTTAAGTGACTTCTGTGGAAATAACACATGCTCCTTGCCAATGTGAGACACTGCACCGCCCACTTCTTTCTTCCCCCTCCCTTCCTTGTAATGACTAGAAGCAGGGGTTGAAATAAGACTGTGTACCATGATGGCCTATATTGAATAAATAACATGAGTGAAAAGCTTGTTTCTCAGATTTCAGGGTTGTACCACAATATAACATACCCCCTCCTAAATTCAACCCTTACATTTCATGATTCTATTTTATTTAAGAGAAGGTACATACTTTGAATACAAGTTTAATGTCAGGTCATAAAAGTTATGGTTTCCAAAAATCTATTACATTAATATGTACTATATAAGGGTTATTTTAAAACTATCAACAATACTTGAAGCATTAAAATGTGCTTCTATTTAATGTCAATAAGCAATTACAATAAAATAAAAAGACTTCAAAATTAGTTTTATATAAACCATAAAGAGAAATGGGGTAGAATGGGAACTATTTTCCTCTTCTGTGTTTAATTTATATTCAGAAAAGATGGTTTAGTTTCTATATTTTGGAAAACAGTGTTGCACATGGACTTAATTTTACTAAAAATGCAGTGTTTGTATATATTATTTTCCAAGTCATTCCTCTTTCCGTGAAATGTGGCTAATTTCTCCCTTTTCTGCTATAATACATTTTCACAATTTCATGAGTTATATGGCAATGTTTTTTAATATTAGAGAAAACTTAAAATATATTTCCTAACTTAAAAGCTATCACCAGAAAGTTAGACCAATGTCACAACAATCCAAATAAATATTTTAAAAAATCAGGCACCCATATGTTTCTAATTTAAAAGACCAGTCATTTGAATAGACTGAACAATCAAAAGATGGCTGATATTTTTCAATTTTATTCAGAAAGTTTTATAATAAAAATTGACTTAAAATTGATTTTAAATTTTATTTGAGAAAATACATTTTTCTATGGGAAAATCCTTTAGTTGTTCATCAATAAGTCACATCTTCTCTTGCCATTGGTTGCAAAGCTTTTGTTTTTTCTAACTAGACTCTGTGTTGGCAGAGACGAATGTTACTGTTAGTTTTTGATTTTTAATACTTACCCAAAACACTTCAGATCTCCACTTTTCTTCGTGCTAACTAATAATAAGGCAGTCCTATTTTCATACTGAAATCTGAATCATACTCCTTAATCATATACCAAGGTTTAAAAAGCCCTGAGATCATTAAGAACAGATCTGTGATTTGACAAACTGAATTCAAACTCCTAGTGGTCAGCCTACCAGCTGGTATCCTGGGAGAATTACTTACCTTCTAAAAGCCTCTGATTCCATGTTTACAAATGTGGGTATTGATGATTATCTGCTTCATACATTTGTTAGGAGAGGTAAATGGGATGTGACATTTAATTCCAGAACTACAGTTTCCATAAAGCCATTTTGTTTTGTTCATTCTGTAGTTCCAGTGCCCACCATGGCTTACACAGAGGAGGCTTGTATAATGTTTGCTGAGTCAATGATTGAATAAATGCTTTATGAATACAATAGATCAATGATTGAAGAAAGAACTTTACATAATATACAACATATTGGGTAAGTTCTATAAATGATAGTTATCATTATTACTATTATTACTATTGCATGATATGCTATCTACTTTTACATTTACACTCACCCAAGATTTTGTGGTTTGGCTCTTTTAAGAAAATATTTTGACCAATTGTCATAATTTTGATAAATCAAGTGCTATGGCCTAAGATCCCAGACTATTATAAAGAAAATCTTTACATAGCTCTGGTGAAAAGTCATTCATTTCATTCTTTTCAATATTTGATGTTAGTCCACAAAGATTATAATTGTCTTTACTCTTAGGATTTAATTCACTTAAGATATGTTCATTCTGAGGGTTGCTGGGGTGGTGGGGGGGTGGGAGGGATGGGGTGGCTGAGTGATAGACACTGGGGAGGGTATGTGCTATGGTGAGCGCTGTGAATTGTGTAAGACTGATGAATCACAGACCTGTACCTCTGAAACAAATAATACATTATATGTTAAAAAGAAGAAGAAGAAGAAGAAGAAGAAGAAGAAGAAGAAGAAGAAGAAGAAGAAAAAGAAGAAGAAGAAGAAGAAGAAGAAGAAGAAGAAGAAGAAGAAGATAGTAGGAAGGGAAAAATGAAGGGGGGGAAATTGGAGGGGGAGACGAACCATGAGAGACTATGGATTCTGAAAAACAAACTGAGGGTTCTAGAGGGGAGGGAGGTAGGGGGATGGATTAGCCTGGTGATGGGTATTAAAGAGGGCATGTATTGAATGGAGCACTGGGTGTTATAAGCAAACAATGAATCATGGAACACTACATCAAAAACTAATGATGTAGTGTATGGTGATTAACATAAAAAATGTAAAAAAAATTAAAAAAAAGAAGTAAAGCATAATATAAAAAAAACTAATGATGTAATGTATGGTGATTAACATAATAAAATAAAATAAAATAAAAGATATCTTCATTCTATTGCCTTTTTTTTCCCAAGAGCCTTGTTTTTTTTTTTTTTCCAAATAGCCAACATATAATACATCATTAGTTTTTGATGTAGTGTTCAACGATTCATTAGATGCGTATAACACCTAGTGCTCATCACAACACATGCCCTCCTTAATACCCATGACCTGGTTACCCCATCCCCCCACCCCCTCCCTTCTGTACCCCTCAGTTTGTTTCCTGGAGTCCAGAGTCTCTCATGGTTTGTCTCCCTCTCTGATTTCTTCCCATTCAGTTTTCCCTCCCTTCCCCTGTGGTCCTCCATACTATTCCTTATATTCCACATATGAGTGAAACCATATGATAATTGTCTTTCTCTGCTTGATTTGTTTCACTTAGCATAACCCCTTCCAGTTCGATCCATTTCAATGCAAATGGTAGGTAATCATCCTTTCTGATGTCTGAGTAATATTAAATTGTATATATGAACCACATCTTCTTTATCCATTCATCTGTTAAAGAACATCTCAGCTCTTCCCACAATTTGGCTATTATGGACATTGCTGCTATGAATATTGGGATTCGTGTGTCCCTTCTTTTCATTACATCTGTATCTTTGGGGTAAATACCTAGTAGTGCAAATGCTGGCTTGTAGGGTAGCTCTATTTTTAACACATTGAGGAACCTCCATACTGTTTTCTAGAGTGGTTGTACCAGCTTACATTTCCACCAACAGTATAAGAGGGTTCCCCTTTCTCCACATCCTCACCAACATTTGTTGTTTCTTGTCTTGTTAATATTTGCCATTCTAACTTATGTAAGGTGGTATCTCATTGTGGTTTTGATCTGTATTTCCCTGATGGTTAGTGATGTTAAACATTTTTTCATGTGTCCATCAGCCATTTGCATGTCTTTTTTGGAGAAGTGTCTTCTCCATTCTACTGCCTTTAATGAAAATGTAAAGTCTGATAATTAGAATTTATTTTGTGTAAGATGTTTTAAGACACATATTATCCAGATTTCTTTTCTTCTCTTCAGTCACTTTCCTAACACTTTACTAAATGCTCCCCAAATACATCTCCAAACACTCAGCACATGAACACATATACAGTCTCTCTATCCCCTCTTAAAACCATCTTTCTAGAGACTAGGGAAGAGTTTGACACGATCGCGCTATGGAAAAGGCATCAGTATATAACCACATGGTTCTTTGCCACACGGTGTTGACCATTTCACTTGTGGACTATAAAGACTTAACACTATTGAACACCACACCCCTCCTGGAGTTGAGCTCTTCAGTAGGCTGGGCTTCCTGGCTCAGGAATTTTGCTATCCCTATGAAGTTCTGTGATGAGCCAAACAAGTAATGAGCAGAACCTTGAAATCCCTCCTGGGTCATGCTAAATGAGAATAGCAGAGCAAAGCCAACAGGCAAGGCAAACCCAGAAACCTGTGGCTATGGTAAAATCCTTCCTAAACCCAAATGATTACTAAAACTATGCTTGCAGATCTTGAAGGAAAGGAGAAAGGAATCAGACAACATATATATTTGTTGTCACATACATATTTCCTCAAATATTCCACATTTGTACACTATTATTTTATCATTTTATGCTATTTCAGAAGTATTTGCCAGAGTGCCAGTACCTGGGTATCTGTGTTTCACTACTAAACAAAGAAACTCTCATTTCCTTTTAAAATAGAGCTAAGTCCCAGCTGGGATGCAACAGTTACTTTGAAATTAGTCCTATAAAGGATTTTTACAAGTTCTGTGAAGAAACACATTTACCCCTTGTAAATTAACTAGCAAAAATCCACAGCAACATATTGAAGAATTACAGGTAAGAAGAATAAAGGATCTCAGGTCATTCTAGTCCAGAATTTTCTTTAGGGAAAAGTGTATAAATTGTTTTAACAGGTCCATACTTCTAAATTATTACAAACTTTATTGTTCTTGGTTACCTGGCCCAAAAGCAATAAAGTCGCTCTTCAGGATAGGGACAGTGTCTGGAGTCTGGCTGCCTAAAGCAGGAAAGCATGGCTGTCACACACACATTTGCTAAAGTTCTCTTCTCAGAGTCCTACCAAACATGTTAATGTCAGATTTTGATTTTTATAACAAATGAGAGAAGCTCTTTGTTTTTGGCCCATGGATATTTTCCACTGCCCAATGAAATGTCTGGTGCATAATAGTTGCTTCATGAATATTTATGAAGTAAATGATGGGAAGAACACATTCTCTGGTAAGTTGATGAAATAGGATATTAGGATTAATTTATAGTTATTCAATTTCCCAACAAACAGTTTGTGAACTACTTTAGAACACATCAGTTTCACCCTTTTTATTTTAATTATGGAGAATTTGATGCCCAGAAAATTGCAGTGTCAGCTACTTATCCTCAAAGGGCCTGGCATCAACATGGTCCTGAGGGATTTGGGGATGTTCTTCCAGAGAAACTGACCTACATGGAGAATTGTACAAAGTAAGAGCCAGACACAACACTGGTGAGGAATTTTACTCCAGGTCACATCACAAGTTTCAGAGTTGTTAAAATCCAGTTCTCTTGATATTCAGGTCCAATTATTCTCTTTTAGTGCCGATTGTGGTCCAGTTTTGCAAAAAGAAATTCCTCTTATAAAAAAAAAAATACAGTAGTCCCCCCCTTATCTGTGGGGAACACATTCCAAGACTCCCAGTGAATACCTAAAACAGTGGATAGGACTGCGCTGTATATCTATGTTCTTTCCTATACATACATATCCGTGATAAAATTTAGTTTATAAATTAGGCACAGTAAGAGATTAACAACAATAACCAATAATAAAATAGAATAATTAAACACTAACTGTAATAAAAGTCATGTAAATGTAGTTTCTCTCTCTCTCCCAGAATCTTATTATACTATATTCACGCTTTTTTTTTTTTAAGATTTTATTTATTTATTTCACAGGGAGAGAGACAGCGAGAGAGGGAACACAGGCAGGGGGAGTGGGAGAGGGAGAAGCAGGCTTCCCGCGGAGCAGGGAGCCCGATGCGGGGCTCGATCCCAGGACCCTGGGATCATGACCTGAGCCAAAGGCAGACACTTAATGACTGAGCCACCCAGGCGCCCCTCACCCTTTTTTTGTGATGATATGAGAAATAAAATGCCTGCATGATGACACGAAATGAGGTGAATGACGTAAGCATCGTGACATAGCATTAGGCTACTACTGACATTCTGACAATAAATCAGAAGGAGGATCATCTGCTTCCAGACTGTAGTTGACCTCAAGTAACTGAAATCATGGAAAGCAAAACTGTGGATAAGGGGGGACTATCATGTCTCACAACTCTCTCCTGATCTTCCTCCCACTTAGACCACAAAATCCAGAATCAGTCTGATTTCCTTCTGCTCTAAGCAGCATATTTCCAATAGCTCCCTGTGTTCCTCCTTAGCCACCCTCCCCCAGGTCCTTTCCCAGGCCACATTTTCAGTGCCAGTTCTTACTAGCTAGCAACTCAGTCAACAAGCATTTAATGAGAATCTGGTCACATGTGCACTAATTTGCAGTGCTCACAATCCTTCCTGTTCACACATTTGAGTTTGGGCAAACTGGGTGAGGAAGTTTATAAAAGGCCAGGAAACTCTAAGCCACACTTTCAACTAAAACAAATATGTTGTATTTCTAGGATTAGGTTTTGTTACCTCTTGGAAGAGGAGCAAGAATTTAAGAGAGTCATTTCTGCCAATCTTAATAGTCAATTTGCCCTATGCTGTAAATCCAGACTTCAAACATCAATACAGTCCCCAGTACATTCTTCTACTCAAAAGAAAGTAACTTATATGATTTTTTTAGCTCTATCTAAGATATACCTTTAAATTTAAGCAATTTTGGGAAAAAGAGTAAGGATGCTTTACTTATTAACCAAGTTTTTTATACCAAATGAAAGTTTGGGAAGTTGGTCTTTTAGTTAATATGTATTATCTGTTTTTCTCATGAATGTGGAAAACGGGTTGCACCACAATACAAAAGTTTCAAATCTGACATTTTGTTTTTAGCAAATGAATATGTACGAGAATTGTCAATCCATAAAAAAGAATAATTTTCTAAATATTTTAAAATAGAGGGGCGCCTGGATGGCTCAGTCGGTTGTGTCTGCCTTCAGCTCAGGTCATGATTCCAGGGTCCTGGGATCGAGCCCCACATTGGGCTCCCTGCTTGGCAGGAGACCTGCTTCTCCCTCTCCCACTCCCCCTGCTTGTGTTCCCTCTCTCGCTGTCTCTCTCTGTCAGATAAATAAATAAAATCTTAAAATCAATCAATCAATCCATCAGTCAATCAATAAATATTTCAAAATAGATAAGTAGATTCTAGGAAGAGAAATTAAAAATAATGTGGAATTGTACCAATTTGCCAGTTTAATAGACATAACAAGATACAACTCATATACAAAAACTTGCTATTTTTATTCTAACAGCACGAGGAATAAAAAGAAAAGAGATTGTTTCTACTTGTTTCTGAAGACTACAGGTAATATGTATGTGGGAGGAATAAAAAAGCTACAGACTGATAAATAGAAAGCTCAGGACTGAAGGCCGTTGAAAGTCAGCCATAATTCAGGACTGTCTCCAAATAGAACAATGACTTAAAGGTAGATTCATCTGCTTTATGTGAAAAAGATAAAAAGATTTAGCACTAGAATCTTCTGTAAATATTCCCAAAATAGAGACAAAATTTAAAACAATGCTACTGAAACATCTGAGTTTTACTCACATTATTTAAATATATAATTCTATGTTGTGGTTCATCTGGGAATGTAATAAAACTATGAAAGATTTATTAAGTGAATGGCAGCTAAATGCTTAGTCTATTATAAAACAATGGCCAAGGAATCCTTGACCTTGGTCTCTTGTCAACAATTCTCCTTCCAGAGAATATAAACTTATGCTACCTTAAAGGATCATGGAGTGATTCCTGACTTTTATTTTTTTAACCTATCCTTGACTCAAGTGTAGGAATTCTGGAATGAAGCATAGACCACTCCAAAACATTATATATCTGGTATCTTCCTACATGTTTGGTGGGAATACATTACCACCAAAATCACTGAAAATTATAATCCTGACCCAGATTCAGTGGGGATTCATTACTTTAAAGTCTTTGGAAAACAGAGTAGTATCAAATCAATAAATAAACCAAAATATGTGCAAGGAATGTATGCAGATATACAGTTGAAGAAGTTGGTGCTCCTTGAGTGTCTAGGCAAGAGTATAGATCTTAACCATCATAGTACCAGATCTCATCCATGTAATTTCATGTGTTTAATGCAACCTTCCTTTTCCATGTTGGAAAATCATGTTGTAGGAGTGGTCAAGTGTGCATGTGCGTGAATGCACTCTGTTCCTTTCATTTAAAATAACTGCAGAAATGTAGAAACATAGAAGACTAATATTGAGGTCTTCCAGGGAGAAGATATCCTCCCTATCTGTGAAGAATGGTGTGGTAGAGTGAATAGTGTTCCCCCAAAGATATCCACACCCTAATTACTGAAACCTGTGAATAGGTTGTTTTATGTGATTGAGATAAGAATCTAGAGGTAGGAAGATTATTATGGATTATTGGGTGGGCCCAGTTTAATCACAAGTCTTCTTATAAGGAGGATTCAGGAGGATCAGAGTCAGCCAAGGAGATGTGACAATGATAGCAGAGTTAGAGATTTGAATACGCTATACTGCTGACTTCAAAGATGAAAGAAAGAACTACAGGCCAAGGAATTCAGGTTGCCTCTAGAAGCTGGAAAAGGTTAAGAAATGGATTCTTCCCTAGAGCCTCCTGAAGGACTACAGTCCTTGATTTTAATCCACTAAGGCCTTTTTCAACTTCTGGACTCCAGAACTGGAAGGGAGTAAATTTGTATTGTTTTAGCCATTAGGTTTGTAGTAATTTGTTACAGCAGCATAGGAAACTAATGTAAATGAGCATTGTATATCAAGTAAGAGCAGTCTCTGGAGCTATACTGCTTAGATTTGAATCCACATAACTGTGTGACATTGATCAATTTAATTTAATTTTTCTGTGTCTCAGTTTCTTCATCTGTAGGATGGAATGATGACAGTAACTACTTCATAGGGTTAAGGCAGGGACTAAATGAACTAATACATGTAAAACACTTAAAATATGAGCCTAGAATGAGATATATTTTAACTATTATAAGAATTGGAGCAATTGGTATATCTGGCAGTAAATTGGTTCTATGTAGCTGCCACCTGCTTGGTTGGTAAATGAATTCCAGCTTGGTCCATCAGCAAGGTGATTTTCTGTCTACAGTGTACAGAAATGCATTTCCTCCCAGTCTATTATTTTCCTGTTTTGCTGGAATGGTTCACGGCCTATTTTCTGCCACAAAGCAGGGCAAAGTTATTTCAAACCATCCTGAGGCAAGAGTAGTATATTCAAGATTCCAAAATTAAATCAATAGAGAAAAAGTGCAATAAAAGGCAAGTTGAAATCAAATATAAAGTCAGAGGCACAGGAGACATCAAATTTGAGCAGCACTGAAAATATCAGATTTTCCCATTCAGTTTTCCCAACCTAATAGGAAGAAATCAGAGAGGGAGACAAACCATGAGGGACTCTGGACTCCAGGAACCAAACTGAGGGTTACAGAAGGGAGGGGGGTGGAGGGATGGGGTAACGGGGTGATGGGTATTAAGGAGGGCAAGTGTGGTGATGAGCACTGAGTGTTGTTGTATAACAACAACAATTGTTGAACACTACATCAAAAACTAATGATGTACTATATGCTGGCTAATTGAACATAATAATAAAAAAAAGAAAAAAGAAATTGGATCAAAAAAAATCTTTAAAAAAATAAAATAAAGGAAAATGTTTATATATTTAAAAAAAAGAAAAGAAAATATCAGATTTTGTTGCCCGATTCAAGGTTGAAGGAGGAAGGTGACAGAGAAGTAGGGAAGGCATGGTAAAGACTGCAAATATTGGAAAATCTATACAAATTTACCCAAACCATGTTTTGTGGTTATGGAATTTCCCTAATCTGCTTTTAGTCAAGAAATCTTCCAGAAATCCAAGATCTCTTTCCAATAGTCAACTGGTCATCTTTACATATCTCCTCCCTGTATTCCTTATCTTGCTTGATTAATTACACTAACATTCCATTCAGAACCTGGGAGATATCATCAACCTCTCCCTCATAACTAATGCCTAACCTGCCAAGTCTCATCAATCCACATGCCAAGTAAATCTCAACTGCCTTCTATCTCCACTCCCATAGTTTAAACCATAGTTTCTCATCAGCGTCCCAACTGGTCTGTCTGCCTGTATTCTCAACACCTTTCAAAGAATCCTACACACTCTACCTGAGTTATCTTTATAAAAATCAAATTTGTTCATACCACCTCTCTGCTTAAAATATTTTAACAGATCCTTACCAATTGTAGGACTAAACCAACACTTCTTAGCAAGGACTTTAATATTCTAGCTGTGTCTACTTTTCCATCCTCATGGCTCTGATAATTCTTAGGTGACTATACTCTAAGTTACTTCTTGATCTTACTCAAACATACAATTCTCTCTCATCCTTTTACGGGATTGTATTTACTCTCCCTTTTCTTAAATGCTCCTCATCCATTATGTATCTGACACATTCTTTTTTTTATTTTACATTTTTTAAAATTTTATTATATTATGTTATCTGACACATTCTTATTCATCCTTCAAACTTGGCTAAATGTGGCCACCTTTGCAAATAGTGTGAAGTCTTCCCTTATTACAAGATGTTTGCTACGTGTGTGTGTGTGTTAATAGTTGGTATAAATCTTAGTAAGTATGCAAGAAATCAGTGTGCAAGAAACATATCTTACTTTTTTGTTACACAAATTAATTTTATTTTCAGCACTCATTTTATCAATGTAGGAGAAAATTGTTTTAAGTCAATTTAGGCTCCTGCCTCTTTCCCTGGGGCTGGTGCATGTTTTGAGAGACTTAAGTAATTCCAAGTATTTAGGGGGTAGGGAACCACATTTTTAATTCTTCCATCCATGCATTGCTGCGTATAGTCCTTAGTCATCAGACCATTAAGCTCAGCACTGAAATTCCTACTCTTGTGGTCCCTGCAAGTAAGTTCGTTATTTCCTATTAATATGGTGCTTCCATGATATGTTAGAATCACAGAAATTGCTGCAACAATTTCTATGGTTTCTGGGCTAGAGGTCAACATCTCAAGACTCTTAACCATAGACAAGAGGTACATGATCAATCTTTTTCTCCATTTCTACATACCTTCCAATCTTTGTTCTTCTAACATCTTTTCTCTCTCTCTTCTCTCCCATTGGAAGAAATCATGGAAAAGGGAATAATTTTTCCTTCACATATTTTTATCTATATCTCAAATCTTCTCCGTGCCCTCAAGGCCTTAAGCATCTGAACATCAAAGCTGGGAAAGAGCTCAAATATTTTCTCTTTTTAAAATTGCTATTGTTTTGGTTGATATGCCTGTTCTGGTCATTGTGCTTCTATTTTGACACTTCCCTCTCGGAAATGATGAAGACAGCCAAGTCTTTCTGTTGACATCCAGAGGAAGGGAGAGAATAAATCCAGGTGGGAAACACAAAAGGAAACATTATTAATGTCTTTACAATACTGTTCTACCCCACATCACAACTAAGATATGAAGCAATGACAAGTGACAGGGTCCAAATCCAATTATTTCTATCAAGGCTGTTTCAGGCCAAATCGTGAAGTGGAAGAAGTTGGTCTCGGGACATCACATCTCTTCCATCATCTCATCAATTCTTTTCTCATTTTGGTTTGCTTGTTTCCTCCCAAATCTACCAAAATATGCTTCCAGGAATGGCTCATTCAGCAGTTATTTACTACTAAATATAAAAGCTTTAATAGTAGGAAATTCACAACAGTTGATTTTTGCAAGTTAATCTCATACACATTACAGAAGTTACATTCAGAACCTAACATGGGCAGGGAGAGAGTTAATGAATATATATTCTGATGCTGAAGGAAAAAATAAAGCCTTTTTATGTTGTCCATGATGTTCAAGAGGCCAGACCAAGAAGAAAACAGACATACATGAGATTACACCAACCACAAATTTTATTGTCTGCTTGTAGGCAATCAGAAAACATAATTGCTAGTAATTCTTTCTTTGACTAACTTGTTATCCAGTTGTGCCAGGGGTCACTTTGGGTTCACTTACTCATCATAATTTGGAAGAATAATTTTGTGGGTCTTTTCTAACTGCCAAGCACCAGCTGCCTGGTTTGATTTACATGGTTACAAAGGATAATATCTTTTTTTTATTATTATTCCTATATGAGTGTTCATGCATAAGGACTTTTTATACTTTCTTGTTAACTTCATGTTAAATATATCAAAACATTAATTTTTAACCATATTGGGAATATTAAACCAAAAGTTACCAACTTTCAGAAAAAATAATGTGCCTAAACATATGCACATATGCAATGCATTGCTATAAGCAATGCCCAGGCTTCGGGAAAAAATATCACTTTCACAGAAACCAAATGTTATTATTATTATATATATATATATATATATATATATACACACACACATATATATGTATATATTTCTAGTCTTTTATTAAAGTTGGTAAATATTAAATATTTTTAAATGGACAATTTCTATACATAGTATGTACCAATGAAACACATATTTGAATGTTTTAAATTGTCATTCCCAAATTTAGAAGCCAAGGGCAACTTTTTGGTTCCTGCATAAGGCCAAGAACAAAACCTTGAAATAGACCCAAACCATTTGAGGGTTTAAACATCCTTGTTTTTCCAGCTGTGCATTCTAGAGGAGCCTAGAGATACCTAACAGTTTACATTTTAAAGATTTCACTGAAAGGGGAAAAATTGTTTTTCATGACAGAAAACTACTTTTGGTAAATATAAATGGAAATGAAACCAGAAGGTGCACTTCAGTGTTTAGCTAAAGGGGACATTTTATCTATTTATAAAATTCTTTTTTATTCTTATCTGATTTTGATTTGAATGGCTCCCAATTCCATTTGCCTTCTTTGTCTAAACTTTATGATTTCCTTCCCTTAACTTACGGTTAAGGTAGTATGTCTACTGAAAATTTTCAGAACTCCATGGCTTAAGACAATTACATATTCTCTTCCTTCAGCCCATCACTTGCCTAC
This sequence comes from Halichoerus grypus, assembly GCF_964656455.1. Taxonomy (NCBI): domain Eukaryota; kingdom Metazoa; phylum Chordata; class Mammalia; order Carnivora; family Phocidae; genus Halichoerus; species Halichoerus grypus. Next base: position 39,412,721 of record NC_135712.1, read on the forward strand.
CAAAACCTTCTTAATACAAAAGAAAGAAACATATTATGGCTCTCATGGAACTTCTACACTTAAGAAAAGTATTAAGTTGCTCTATTTGCCACCTTTAAGAGAATTCAGATTCTTTTACCAAATAAATTACAAGTAAATTCCATTCATTCAAAAGACTAGTTACCTGTAATAAAAACAGTTTGATTTATTCCTGGTAGTTTTCCTTCATTGTTTGACACTGACCAACAGGCAGAGATTATATTTGCCACAGAGTGATGCAAAGTTATCAAAATACACATAAATGCTAGGCCCATACTCAGTGTAATTTCCAAAATTGTGAAAGTCCATTATCTGGAAAACATTAGGAATACACATAGATAAATTTTCATAAGAGTTGAGATTAGTATTTTCAAAACAATCTTTAGAGTTTTCTAGGTATGTGCTTGGTTTCATAAGATAGTTAATACTGGATTATAAAACTGGTTATTTCAATTTTTATTTTGGCAAATAATTCAAGTAGAAAATATTTGATTGGCTTATACTTTACATCACATGTGTATGTATCTATATATCTATACTTATATATGTATCTGTATCTATATCTACACAGAAAGATAAAGCAGCATCTGGTTATTGTGTGATACAATATTTTGTCCACTAGATGGGTCTCACTTTCATATTTTTCAAAATTAGACACCTATTTTTCTGTATTCATTCCAGTTGACCTCAGAGAACTACCTGTTGGAATTAAAAACAATACCTAACCAGTACTCTTCAAAAGTGCCAAGGTCCCGAATGACCAAAAAAAGAAAAAGAAAAAAAAAAAACAAACTGAGGAACTGTTCTAACTGTTCTAATTGTAACTAAGAATAAATTAAATAACAATACAATGTGAAAGCCTGGATCCAATCTTAGAACAGACAAAAAGATGGTGGGACAACTGCTGAAACTGAATGTCTGTATTTTAGTTAATAGTATCATAGGGATACCAATTTCCTTAGTTTGATCATAGTACCATGGTTATGTGAGGTGTGATTATTAATGGAAAGGAGATGAGGAATATGAAGGAACTCTACTATTTTTGCAAGTTTTTGTAAGTCTACAACTACTTAAAAATAAAAAGTTTTTAAGAATCAATGTTATGGAGTTAAAGTGAATGATAAATTAGAAAAAAGTAATTATCGGGAGTACTAAGACTGTGGTTAATGAAAAGTAAAAAAAGGCTCAAGAAATGAGATGCTAGAAAATGTTTAGGGTATATTTTTTAAATCCTGTAGAGCATGATCATTTTTATTAATTTAAGATATAGTTCTAGTAAAGATAACAACTGTTGGTTTGGCCTACTGAAACAAAAGTAATTAATCAAGGAAAACAAAGTAACATGGGTTTGCTTCACACAGCCCTTTTATCACATAATTTTATAGTATTGTATTTTTTTCTCTATATTTTGAATTACTGCTCAGTTAGTGCAGATACATAACTTTTTCCCATCAGAAAATACACGTGAATAGTATGCTTTCTGAACTTGTGATTATCTGAAAATTGATTATTCTTGCATTTGTAAGTAAATGGCTATATCAATTTATAATTATCAGGTCAAAACATATTTCCCTCAAATTTCTGAGGTTCCTTTTTAGTTACCTGTTTTATTTTTCCTGCCAAGAAACTTTTGGAATTCTATGTATATGGAGATTTAAAGTATTACTAGTATATATCTAGGTATAGGTCTCTTCTTACTATTATCATTATTGTTATTATTAATGTTACTTGGGACATATTAATAATGGATACTTTTAATCTCTAGATACATGTTTTTTAAAAAAAATATTTATTTATTTAAGAGAGAGAGAGTGCACACGCGCTCATGAAAGAGTGGAGGGAGGCGTGGAGGGAGAGAATCTTTCATGCAGACTCCTCACTGAGTGTGGAGCCCCACACAGGGTTCTGTCCCACTATGCATAAGATCATGACCTAAGCCAAAGCCAAAAGTTGGACGCTTATGACTGAGCCACCCAGATGCCCCTCTACATACATGTTTTTATTCATCATAGAGAAGTTTCATTCCATATAATACTTTGGTTGCTTATGTTTTATTTGCTCTGGTTTCTTCTTTAGAAATTATTTATATGTTGGATCATATTCTCTATCCTTCATACCTAGTAATACATGACCCGTCTTTCCTTTCTTCCTTCCTTCTTTTCTTCCTTCCTTCTTTTCTTCTTCCTCCCTTGCTCCCTTCCTTCCTTCTCTTCCCCCACCCTCCATTTGCTATTCTTTCTAAGTTCTGGGTACTTTCATAATTTTTCTCTACTTTATTATTGATTTGGATTGTTTAGATTCTTTGACTGCATTTGATGCATATTTAAATTTGGCTCTTGCATTTTGACTATTGTGTTACTTTTCAACTTTGCTTAGGCACATCACAATTGGTTTTTCCTAAAGAATATCATAATAGTTTCTGACATTTGTCAAAGTTATGTATTTCTTATCTTGCTTTAAACATCATCTTCATCAGTAATATTTTCTATATTCTTTTGAAAATTGCAACTCTTTGTATGTAACATAGATACTTTAAAGGGGATATTGATAAACTCCAAAGCTACCAGAAATTAGCAAAGATGGACAGAAGTCTCAAACTATGCCACGTAAGAATGAATAAAAGTATGAAAGATTAAGAATAAAAGAGAAGACTCTGTTCAATATCCTGACTACGTTGCAACATACATGGGTGAGAAAAACTGTGTAGAACTTACACATGCATAATGAGTACAAATAAAACTTAGGAAATCTAAATAAAATCAAGAGATGGTTACCACTGCCAATATTTTGATTGTAATATTATACTATAGTTTTGTAAAATGCTACCATTGGGGAAAACTGGGAAAAATATACAAAGGCTATCTTATGGTATTTCATAAAATTTCATGTGACTCTACAATTACTTCAATTAAGAAAAAAATGTGAAAGCAAAATAAAGATATCCCCCAAATTCAAAGAAAGAGAAAGAGAGAACCAGGGCAAGGAGTCTGTGATTAAAAGAAAATAAATTTATTTTTTGTGGCTCCTAAAAAATCAGGACTTTTTTTTTTTTCTGTAAAAGGCTAGACTGTAAATATTTTAGGCTTTGTGATCCATAGGTTACCTGTTACAACTACTCATCTCTGCCTTGTTTCATGAAAGCAGCCATAGTAAATAAATATAATGAACATGGCTGTGTCCCAATAAAATTTAACTTATAGACACATAAATCTGAATTTTGTATAATTGCCATGTGTCATTAATTATTCTTCCTTTGATTTTTCTCAACCATTTAAAAATGTAATACATACTCTAAAAACTATACAATGGTGATGAAAGAAATTAAGATGACATAAATAAATGGAATGATATACCATGTTCATGGATTGGAATAATGAATATTGTTAAACTGTTCATACTACCCAAAGCAATCTACAGATTCAGCACAATACCAATCAAAATACCAATAGCATTCTTCACAGAACTAGAACAAAAAAATCCCCAAATTTGTGTGGAACCACAAAAGACCTTGTATAGACAAAGCAATCTTGAGAAAGAAGAACAAAGCAGAGGTATCACAGTCACATATTTCAAACTATACTACAAAGCTATAGTAATCAAAACAATATGGCACTGGCACAAAAACAGATCTGTAGATCAATAGAACAGAAAAGAGAGTTCAGAAATAAAGCCACACTTACATGATCAATTAATCTACAACAAAGGAGGCAAGAATATACAATGGGGAAGAGGCAGTATCTTCAATAAATGGTGCTAGGAAAACTGGACATCTACCTGCAAAAGAAGGAAACTATACCACATTCTTACACCATATAAACAAACAAACAAACAAATGGACAATGGATTAAAACCTAAAAGTAAGTCCTGAAACCATGAAATTCATAAAAGAAAACACAGGCAATAAACTCATGAACATCAGCCATAGCAACATTTTTCTGGATATGTCTCCTCAGGCAAGGAAAACAAAAGCAAAAATAAACAATTGGGACTACATCAAAATAAAAAGCTTTCTGCATAAAGGAAGGAGCCATCAACAAAATAAAAAGACAACTTACTGAATGGTAGAAGATATTTGCAAATGATATATTCAATAAAGGGTTAATTATCTAAACTAGATAAAGAACTCATACAACTAAACACCAAAACAACAAATAATTTGATTTAAAAATGGGCAGAGGACCTGAATAGACATTTTTCTAAAGAAGACATACAGAAGGCCAACAGGCACATGAAAAGATGCTCAACATCACTAATCATCAGGGAAATGAAAATCAAAACCACTTCACACCAGTCAGAATGGCTAGTATCAAAAAGAAAGGAGATAAAAAATAACAAGTCTTAGCAAGAATGTGGAGAAGAGAACTCTTATGCATTGTTGGTGAGAATGTAAATTGGTGTAGCCATTATAGAAAACAGTATGTAGATTCCTCAAAAAATTAAAAAATAGAAATACCATATGACCTAGGAATTCCACTTCTAAATATTTACTGAGAGAAAATGAAAACACTAATGTGGAGAGACATACGTTCCCCTATGTTTATTGAAGTATTATTTACAATATTCAAGATATAAGAGCAAATTGTGTCCATCAGTAGATAAATGGATAAAAATGATGCGGTATATATAAACAATGGAATATCACTCAGCCATAAAAAAGAATGAAATCTTGCCTTTTCTGGCAACATGGATGGACTAGAGAGTATCATGCTAAGTGAAATAGGTCAGAGAAAAACAAATACCATATAATTTCATTTACATGTGGAATCTAAAAAAATTGAACAAATAAATAACAACAACAACAACAACAAAATAGAAACAGACTCATAAATACAAAGAAGAAACTGGTGGTTGCCAGACGGGGGGTGGAGGGCTGAGGGGGACACAGAGAGGGTTGGTAAAACAGGTGAAGGGAATTGAGAGATATAAACCTGCAGCTATAAAATAAGTAAGTCATGGAGATGAAAATTTATAGAATATAGTTCATAAAACTGTAATACCATTGTGTGGTGACAGATGGTGACTACATTTACCATGGTGAGAATTTGTAATATTTATAATTGTAGAATCACTATGCTGTACACCTGTAACTAATGTACTATTGAGTGTCAACTATACTTCAATTAAAGAAATTTTTTTAAATTATGCTAGAAGGAAGGTGAGTTTGAAGGTAGGAAATGAGTGCTTAGTATGTAAGGTTAATTCTTCAACATTAAGGAAATAATCACATTCATTGAAAACTTAAAATTATATGTGGTAAATTCTATTTTAATGAAATAATCCATTCTAGATTTAAGAGTAAAGTTTTAAAAATCCTTATTCAATTCTAGTCTAGTTACTCTGAAAAAAAGAAAAAAAAGACCTAGAAAGACAGTTATCCTAAATTCAAAATCATTAAATACAAAACTCACTGTGATTATTAATAAAAAGTTTAAAATTAAAAATAATAATAATTAGTTAAAACAAAAGTAATATCTATTCTTAGCTCGTGGGTTATAGGAAAACAAGCTACAGAGCAGAATTTGGCCCAAAGGCTATAATTTGCTGACTCTTGCTATAGAGAGACAGATTTGGTTGAAAACTGGAGATGTTTATAAACAATAGAACTGAAGCTAAATGGTCTCTCTGTTAAAATGGTAGAGAGGATCTTCACAAAATAGATGAGAGATTGAAATTTGTAATCTAAGATGACTTCCAATTGGAAGAGTCTGTCTGTGATTTTTTGGTCTTGTTGTATCCTGAAATATGGTAATTCAAGGTGATAAAAGGAGACTTTATTACATATTTAAAAGGAAAATTTTTTAAATTTAGCTCAAAATATTGACTATATTTTCCAGGAACTTAAACAAACAAATAAACAAATTGCTCTTACATTTCCTGAACCCAAAAGCTACCTCCAAAACCAGAATTATCTTTACTTTCTGATGCATATCTGATATTCTGGAAACTTCTTCAGTAAGTTTACTTAAATTTGATAGTGGAAGCCACAGTTTTGAAAAGGATTTAGTAAATGTTCAATAATAGCTAACTATTCTTGCCATTATTGTTATTATTATTTCAAATTTTTCACAAATAAAAGAACACCTTGCCATGCCACAGGGAACAAGAGAGAACGATTCAGAGGACCCCCAGGTAAATCCACTCCATTGAGATAGCACTGTATCAATGCAGAAATACTTGATTTCAAATTCTGGAAAGGTTGTTTGCTCCTCATCGGCATATACCTGAAATTCATTGGTGACAATCTTGCCTCTGTTTGTAGGTTTCGGGCTCTGTGTAAATTCCTGGCCTTTGGAAAGGCCGCCAGAATAAACTGCATGAGTGGGGGCTGACTCAGGTTTTGTGAGAGCTGAAATTCTCTTTTTAAAAAAATAATGCAGAATTATGAATAAAAATTAGGTACAGGATTTGGGGCTGCTGTGTAACAGAAGGGACCTGAAGCTTAAACTTCATGAGCTCAATAGTAAATTCACCTCAGTAATAAAAAATGGATGAGTCTCAGATTCTTTTCAAAGAGCATTTTTGAAACAAAAGACAAGACCCCAAGATTCAGAACAATTGAGTTTCTGTGAGTAATGAGATTTTCGGCATAAGACATAGAGCAGAAAACACTGGCAGCTGGGGAGAGGGCAGTGTTATCAATAACAAACTTCACCTAACTCACAGTTTGCATTTACCCCTTTCCTTTTAGGGCCTCTTCATTCTTGGTGCCATAAAGAAAATAGTGTTATCCAGTCGCATGTCAACTTAGCATCTCTAGCCCCAACAATTAAACAGGCAAAAAAAATCAAATAACCCAATGAAATAGGTCTTGAAAATAAATGTAGATTTTCAGTAAATAAAGACTATCCTAAGAGAGGAAATAGTGATTTGGTTCATGAGAACATCTTTTAGAGAGGTGTCATCTTCTAAAACTGATCAAGGCTTTAGAACCTAGGAAAGTGGCCTTGTGTTCTCTAAGGCAGTTCTGGTTTTCATGCCACTTGTCATTAAGCACACACACCAAAGCATGTAATTATAGCAGCACGCTGAGAATTGACCTGCTGCTACATAAGCATATGTCGTTTCCTAAATGCCCCCTGAGCAAGAGCTGATCGATGAGCATATCTTTGCAATTCATTCCAGCATTTTTGAGTTAGGTCAATCAGATGTAATTTTAAGTCTTTAGCTGAATACTGTAATTTTATCTATGTGGTCATATAGAGAACAGTTATATTTATATTTTGCTTAACAGAATTTCATGAGATTCATAGAAGTCGTAGGAAATTTTGGGTGCAGCCTGACCCAGGCCCCATGCATGCAAATGTATGATTCAAAAGCAAAGCTATTAGCTATTAGTGGTTTTCAAGTGGGACATAGCTACAATTGTGAGATAGATTTTGAGTCACTTTGCAAAAATAGAAAAGGACAACATGTATGATTAACACTTAAAAATTATAGCAGATTCAAGAGTGGCTATAAAATGCATCAGTTTCATAGGATGCATTATTAAAGGCTTTCTTTAGCCAGAGGAAAGAGATGGTGTTATAGTTACTGAGCCAGAAGCATAACCCACAATATTGGTGAGATCTTTAAATAGCTGTGTTAATTACTGACATAATCATTAACTGCTCTTAGAATGACTCACCTAAAACAACTCTGGCACAGTTTCATATGTCCAATACTCCATGCCATATAACAAATAGGAATCTTATCCATTACGTCTATTGCGTTGCAGAAAGTATGAGAACTACAGGCTTTGGAAATGGGAGAGCTATGCCTCACTGAATGTACTAATCCATAAATGTACCAGGAATTGCTTAGAGATGAAATAAACTATGTCTCACACATATATCTCACATGTATTTATAATATCTCAGTACGTAAATACTGTTTTGACTTAAGACGGCTTCTTTGAGGTTTCTGAATTCATGATATATTTTTGGCCTTATGTGTTTTCACAATTAATGGATACTAAACACACAATTACGATCCACAAAAGTTTGTGAAATATTTTTAAGATAAAAAAAAAAGTCAGGTAGTTGAAAGTACTGGAAATCTTCAAAGGTAGAATTGGTAATTAGGTTTAATATCGCCCTCCCCAGAACTCTTTTCCTTTTGCATGTGTCCAGGGTTCTGGGCAGCAGAACTGAACTTTATAAAGCAGATGCCCTTAGTACAAGTCCAGTGATGGGACCTATATTTCACTCAAGATTGTGTCTTTTCCTCCTTCTATACAAGTAGAAGCATTCTCTTTTATCTTTGGTAATGGAACTACTTTTCCCCAATATGATTTATGAACCAAGTCTTTGCCTAAAAAAAGCAATATGTGTTTCTACCTAAATCTGACTGCTTAAAGTAGATCCTTTTAACCTGAATAATCCCTCAGTGGCAACTAACTCATTTTAATGTTCTTTGATTAAAAACAATTGTGATTTATGGAGTGGAGGTAATAGTTCCATTTAAGATCATACTGTTATTAACAACACAGCGGGAGAGCTCTCAAGACAACAGCTTTTCACCAGAGAATGTTATGAAGCAACTGTAACATATTTCAAAAGCTACAGCCCATCATTGTTTTTCATTGAACACATCTGACATTTAACATTGGGTAAATTTAAGATGTACAACATGTTGCTTTGATACATTTATATATTGTAGTATGATTGCTGATATAGCAATATTTATCACATTATATAACTATAGTACAATATTCTTATCTATATTTATTATACTGTGTGTTAGATCTCTATGGCTTATTTACTACTTGTTACAAGTTTGTACCTTAAACACTATCACTCTTATCCCCCTACCACATCCCCTGGTAGCCACAGTTTTACTCTGCTTTTTACAGGTTTAACTCTTTTAGATTCCACATATAAGTGATGTCATACAGTTCTTGTTTTTCTCTGTCTAACTTATCTTTCAGCATAATGTGCTCAAGGTCCATCTGTGTTGCTGCAAATGGGAGATTATCAGCCCATCATCTTTTAAAATGCCTAAAAAAAGAATACTTCACTAATGTGTAGGCTGCACACATACATATCTGAGTAAATTTCATGAACCAATTACATGCATTTAGACTTTTCTCTTTAAAAAATCACACTGTACACATTTTTACTCTAGCCCCATTGAGACTTATATAAGTTACTGTGTCTTACATAGGCATATTGCAAATAAATCCATCCATCTTGTATTTCATAAAAAATTTTCTTTTGTTTCACATAGGTACTTAATAAAGCTTCTCAAAACCTATTTTTACTTAATCATTTATTTGCTGTTTAATCCTAAAAGCTTAACATTTAAAAAAGGAGTATCTTTCTTTACTTTCTACTATTAAAATTCAATGACATTTGACAGAAAAGTAAATGGTATTTGGGGAAGGGAAGTAAATGTCCTTCTCCTTTTAAAAGCATGAGATATGTGGCAAGTAATTGAAACTATTACATTCCAGAAGGTAAAACAAATTATTCTATCTTTCTGCCTATCTGTGCAAACATCCAATAAAGAAATATTGAGTCATGAGTATGGTGCTATATTGAAATACCATGGAGAGCTGTTTTTGAAACTCCATTCTTTAGGCCTACAACAATGAGTCATTAAAATTATTATGAGTAATATTCTCACCAAGTAGATATTCAGAGTTCACCTCCAAGCTTTGTCTAGAGTGTAGAAATGAATATTTGAATATAAGAGCTAAATGGATCCTTTGGAGTCATTTAATAGAATCTTCTCATTTTATTGATTAGGGAACGTCGTAACAGAGAGGTGATTTGTCCAAGATCACACAAAGGTCATGACAAATCTGGCCTTTCATTATCTCATTGCTGCTTCAACTCTACCACCATTCCTTCCCCTTAGCCTGGGTTTAAATAGAGATTTAGAGGTTTCTGGACAATGGTTTTAGCTGGTCTAATACTGTTAGCACTTTTTTTTTTTTTCTTCCAACCATGCTGTGAGTAAAAAATTACCCATACCCCAGTTTCTGAATGAGTCAAACACAACTTTGGCAGTATCTCTCTCTTTTTTTCCAAGTCTTTCTGTTTATTATATGCTGTAGTAAAGCCTGAGTTGATGGTGGTTAAGTGAGGACCCTGAATAAAAGATTGGCTCTTTAACCCCTCTGAATCAGCTGAAAGGACTAGATAAAAACGTCTCCAGGTATGCTCCAAATAGAATAGGATGCAAGGCTCTTTCCGACCAGTGAGAAGGGTACAATATTTAAGGACTCTGGGTCTGCTTACCTTTGATCCAGGATCTAGATAGATAGTGCAGGAGGAGATATGGTAAGAAAAACAGAGACAGAAGAGATTAAGATGACTTCCCTGAGCCCAGGAAGACATGTGTTGTTCTTGTTCTAAATGCAAAGCTGTAAATCAACCTTTTCAAGACCCATGCTGTTTGAATTGATATTCACTGAAAGTGACCCAAGAGCTTCAGAAATATTACAACCACAAGGTTGCTAAGCATCCCTCTAATGTACACAAAGCAAGAATAAAGACTTTCAACATAAGCCAAGACTATTCAAATAGAAGTATCTCAAATGATCCTGAAAGCAACGTGACCTGAATGCTTCCAGACCCTAATAGGAATGGGTTCTTCCATTGTTGGCTTACAAATCAAAGTGTTATGCAATGGTCTTTCCAAATTCAAAAACAATTTCATTTAATTTTCTTCTATTTCCATTCATCAATACATATAATTTTCCATTTATTGGATTATTACATAAATAAAGTTAGATAATTAAAGGCAAAGAGTCTTGCATAGAGGGTTAATAAATAGTAAGATTTTTTTCTATCATATTAAAGTATATTACTCTATCACTTTTAGGTTAAATTTGTATTTACTGTGCTACATTCAGTGGCATCCAGCAAAGCAGACATTTCACTAGCAAAATGCAAATGAAGCAAAATTTTTTGGTTAAATATTTTTTTAAATGCAGCTTTTTGTCTGTTTTTTATAAGCATTTCATTCGGGATACTAGCCATCATATTTCCATATGTGAATGTTTGTGTATTTAAAATGAGGGCCAGTAAAAACTAGGTATCTTTAATTTCAAAAGGGAAAAAATTCAGATGTGAGTGTTATCACTTCTTATTTTAAACCAAATCTTCACCATGACCCCTGGATATACTAAGCTTTAACTAAATATTTTTTAAGACTTTAAAATGTCTAAAGAGAAATTGAGAAGTCACAGTGTCCTTCTAAACAACTTTTCACTCTCACCAATATTTCTATCACTCTACTGAATTTATGCTAAAAAATCACCAGTTAACCACAATTTTGTCAATTCTAATGGAACTTCTTAGTGACTCACTTGAAAAGTAACATCCCATGAACTTTCCATATAGTTGGTTTCTCTTTCCTAGAAATCCTCTTACCTTGGCTTCAGTGAAACCAAATCCTCCTGGCTTTCCTCTTTTCTTCCTTTGGCCACTGTATCACATTTTTTCTGCTTCTCCTCTATGCAACATTTAAATGTTGGAGTTACTTGGGACTCTTTTTATGCCTTCTTTTGTTCTCACTGTAAATTCTTATCTCCGGTTAACTTGCAGCCTTCCGTTTCATTTTAACATGGAAGGATAGTCTCCACCATCCCATCCTGCAAACATTTGGTGGGAAGAGAGTGTAGTAAAATTGAGTAAAAGAGACAAGAGAACTTATTAAATCTGTAATGCGTGGGGCTGAAGAAACATAAAGACCTAAATGTTCTCTTATAGAGAAGACAGCAAGATTATACCATTATGATGTTGCCAGGATTCACCCTTTTTTTTTTTTTTTACTTCAAGGACCACAGACAACTGGACCCTGGAGAAGAGGCCAGAGGTTTAGAAAAACCAGGTGAAATGTGAGAGGAGAGGAGAAAATGGAGAGAGACCATATGTGTTCATGAACAGCTAATGGAAAGACTGTTCTTTATTTGCTGTTTTTTCCGGTGATTGACTCTGCATGTGCACCATTCCAGATGCTAAAGGCATAATTAATGAGTTACATCAGGGCCCAGGACTCCTGGTTTTTATCTCCAGCCTAGATTTTTCCTTTGAGTTTCAGACCCTTATACTGAGTCATTACTCAATATGTTCATGTCACCTCTAGCTAGGGTTTTATGAAAAAAATGTATGCTTCTTTTTGCTCTTTTTCTTCTGGTGATGTTTATCACACTGTTGCTCATGAAGAAACCTAAAAGCTAAACATGACAGTTCAATATTCCTCATTCTCCTTATCAAATCCACCCACTCTCTTCCATCTCTGCTATCACTACCCTAGTCCAAGCCACCAGAATCTCTTGCTTGGGTTATTTCAGTAGCCACCTGTTGCTGTTTTTATTTCCCCCAAAGTTATAAATGCATGCATAAATTCTACATGAATCAAAGAGTTCTACATACAAGGCTTGCAGCATACACACACACACACACACACACACACACACACACACACACACACTCACACACAAACACATGGGATCCTGGCATCTTCCTCCTCATTTCCCATCTCCAATCATTTTTAATTCTATTAGCTAATTCCTTTGGCATTTACCTCTAGAACTCTGCAAAATAAACATATGTTGTCACTTCTTGATTCAGAGTGAAACATTAATTTCTTGCATAACATTTTACATTTCCTGGACTTTCTCATTATCTAGGTGGTTTTTTTCAATATTTGCTTACTTTTCTATTTATTCTAAATTCTTTGCCAGTTGTTGTCTATATCTGAAGTTGTTCAATGTATCAGATATTCTTTTCATTTCTGTTTTTTGGAGCATTTCTCACAACCTGTTGATTTGCTCTGGTCTGGTGGGCTTCCGTGCCTGGTTTTCATCTCCTTTCAAAATCCCCCTGGGGATTCCTTTCACCTTCCTTCTGTGTTTCCTATTTTTTGTATTCCATGGTTTTCTATGTTTTGGTTTATTCCCTTGTTTTAGTAGAGCACCATCTGCAGTAGCCTCCTGAGAAATCCTGACCTGAAAGTAAGTTTCTGCATCTTTCATGTCTCAATATGTTTTGTTTTACTCTAGCAATTAATTGATAGTGGCAGACTATAGTATCATAGATAAAAAATGGTTGTCCTTCAGAATTGGAAAGCATTGTACTATTGTCCACTAAGTATCCAGGGTTGTGAGAACTCTATTTTGATGCCAGTATTATATATATGTACCTTTTTTCACTGTTTTGTTTTTTGTTGTTGTTGTTGTTGTTTAGTTTTTGTTTTCTATTCTCGTGGAAGTTTGTAGGTTCTTAATTTTGTCCTTCTGAAATTTCATGATGGGGTACTTTGGAAGCAACTAGTAAAATTTACCGTATAAAAATGTATGTTCTTCTGCCTTTGGGAACTCTTAAATTTTTCCATTTATGATTTTCTTCCTTTATTTTCCCTCTTCTCTCTGTCTGGAATGCCAATAATTCAGATATTAGCTTTCATGGGCTTATCTTCTAATTTTATTACATTATTTTTATTTTTTGCTTCACTATGTGAAATATAACCCACTTTGTATTTTTGCTTTACTATCTGCAATACATACACTAAATTATCTTCCAAATATAATGTTGAGGTTTTTGTTTCTGCTATACTTTTACTTTTTATATCACAAGTTCTTTTGTTTTCTGTATTCTGAATATTTGTGTTATTCTTTAATAGTATCCTGTTCTTGTTTCATGTTTATGTATACTTCCACCTCTCAAGTTTTAATCATAGTTTTTATTTTTTTATTTTTTTAGGACTCTTATTTTTATTTTTCAAATTTATTTATTTTTTAAATAATTCTATATCTTTTTATTTTTATTCCAGTATAATTAACACACAATGTTATAATAGTTTCAGGTGTACAATATAGTGATTCAACAATTCTATACATTACTCAGTGCTCATCACGATAAGTGTACTCTTAATCAATCCCCTTCATCCATTTCACCCATCTCCCTTCATCCCTTCTGGCAATCACCAGTTTGTTCTCTATAGTTGAGAGTCTGTTGTTTTATCTCTTTTTTCTCTGTTTTGATTCTTAAATTCCACATATGAGTGAAATCATATGGTGTTTGTCTTTCTCTGACTAAAAGATTTATTTCACTTAGCATTATAGCCTCTAGGTCCATCCATGTTGTTGCAAATAGCAACATTTCATTCTTTTTTATGGATGAGTCATATTCCATGGTACATATATACCACATCTTCTTTATCCATTTATCTATTGATGGACACTATTTGCTTTTATATCTTGGCTATTATAAATAATGCTGCAATAAATATAGGGATGCATATATCTTTCAAATTTGTGTTATCATATTCTTTGGGTAAATATGCAGTAGTGGAATTATTGGATCATATGGTAATTTTATTTCTAATTTTTTGAGGAACTTTCATATTGTTTTCCACCGTGGCTGCACCAGCTTGCATTCCTACCAACAGTGCATGAGAGTTGCCTTTTCTTCACATCCTTGCCAACACTTGTTTCTTGTGTTTTTGATTTTAGCCATTTTGACAGTTATGAGGTGATATCTCATTGTGGTTTTGATTTGATGATGAGTGCCATTGAGCATCTTTTCATGTGTCTGTTAGCCATCTGTATGTCTTCTCTGGAAAAATGTCTATGCAGATTCTCTGCCTGTTTTTAATTGGATTATTTGTTTTTGGGGTCTTGAGTTTTATCAGTCCTTTATATATTTTGGATATTAACCCTTTATAAAATATGTCATTTGCAAATACCTTCTCCCATTCAGAAGGCTGCCTTTTAGTTTTGTTGATTGTTTCCTTCACTGTGCAAAAGCTTTTTATTTTGATGTAGTCCCAATAGTTCATTTTTGCTTTTGTTTCCCTTGCCTTTGGAGACAGAGCTGATGTCAGAGAAATTACTGTCTGTGTTTGATGGTTTCAGGTCTCACATTTAGGTCTTTAATCCATTCTGAGTTTATTTTTGTGTTTGGTTTAAGAAAGTGGCCCAGTTTCATTTTTTGCATGTTGCCAGCCAATTTTCCCAACACCATTTGTTGAAGAGACTGTCTTTTTCCCATCAGCTATTCTTTCCTGCTTTGTCATAGATTAATTGACCATATAATTGTGGGTCTATTTTTGGACTCTATTCTGTTCCATTGATCTATGTGTCTGTTTTTGTGCCGGTACCATACTTCTTGATTACTACAGCTTTGTAGTATCCCTCAAAATCTGGGATTGTGATACCTCCGGTTTTGCTATTAGGGGTCTTCTGTGGTCCCATACAAATTTTAGGATTATTTGTTCTAGTTCTGTGAAAAATGCTATTGGTATTCTGATAGGGATTGCACTAAATCTGTAGATTTGCATAGTATGGACATGTTAACAATATTTGTTCTTCTAACCCACGAATATGGAATATCTTTCCATTTGTTTGTGTCATCTTCAATCTCTTTCGTCAATGTTTTATAGTTTTCAGAATACAAGTCTTTCATCTCCTTGGTTAAGTTTATACCTTAACATACCTTAGTATGTTATTATTTTGGTGCAAATGTAAACAGGGTTGGTTTTCTTTTTAATTTCTCTTTTGCTTTGTTATAAGTGTACAGAAATGCACTATATTGATTTTATATATTGATTTTGTATCCTGTGACTTTATGAAATTCATTTATTAGTTCTAGAAGTTTTTTTGGTAGAGTAATTATAGCTTTTATTAAGTTTTATTTTCTCTGCATTATTTTTCCCCAAATTATTCTTTTAATTATTTGTTTATTTTAGTTTCTTTTTTCAAGTGAAGAGGTTTTCCTTTTCTGGTAACCTGTCTGGTAATCCTTAACTAATGGCTCATATTTAATAGTGGGAAATTAAAATTGAATGGTATTGTCTCTGAGAGTGTGGATAGGACTTTGCCAAAGTGGGCTCAGTAGAGACACATCTGAATGCACCATACCTTTGGGAACCTCCCAGTCATAATTTTTAGGTCTTTCCTCTGGGTCGTGTCAGAATCTCCAGGGACACTTTCCCTTGTTCAGTGTTTTGTTAGTAGAAGTCTGGCTAACAGATTTCTTAAACCCAAGTTGAAGAAAGGAACTGAGGGTTTCAACATCTAGCTTTTTTAGTTTTATTACTTTTTTTTTTTTTTAGTACAGACTCCTATCATCTCCATCCCAACTTTGAAACTATATATTGTATCTCCCAGTATAGAGATTTGATGTTTACTTCTTCACAAACTATTAACTTCTATTCTTCTGTTCTTATGGGAGGGGATATGGGGATTTAACAGTAAACAGCTTCTGGGGCGCCTGGGTGGCTCAGTGTTTAAGCGTCTGCCTTTGGCTCAGGTCATGATCCCAAGGGTCCTGGGATCGAGCCCCACATCGAGCCCCACATCAGGCTCTCTGCTCCACGGGAAGCCTGCTTCTCCCTCTCCACTCGCCCTGCTTGTGTTCCCTCTCTCACTGTGTCTCTCTCTGTCAAATAAATAAATAAAATCTTTAAAAAACAACAACAACAACAACAATAAACAGCTTCCAACCCATTCACCTGAATTTATCCCCTCATTCTTTGTCCCTACTTCCATGAGAACTGGATAGAGTGATTCTTGAGACACTAGGAAACTCGATGATACACATCTGCCCAGTTCCTACATATCTCTACTTCAAGTTTTTTTTTTTTTTCCCCATTTTGCTTAGTCAGAGAAACCTTCCCTGATTTCACAAAACAAATTTTATCTCCCTACATACACTTACCAAATTCTCTACCTCTTCTGAGTACTGATTGCAATTGCAACTAAACTTATTTGAATAAATACATTTAACCTCTGTCTGCAATCCTAGGTTGTAAGCAACTTGAGAGCAGTCCATGATTGTCTTGTTTTCAGTTCTAATTCAGTGCTTGGCATATTTTCTAGTACATAAGTACACAGTTACTTATTTTTTAAATGAATGAATGAATCCAAGGAAATAAAAGAACTGAGATAAACATCATGAAAATCCTCAGTACATGACTATGGCCTACAACACTTAATTGCTGTGCCAAATTATGAAACCATTCCAAAGCATTACATAGTCATATTATGCTTGCTCTGTTGTTCATCCACTTCAAACTTAGAAAAAACTGCTAGTTGATTCAGTTTCAAAATAAATGAACTAAATTTTTTTCTGACAATTTTATGAAGCTATATGGCTCCAGGAATAATATTAAAGATATTAAAAATAAATGCATATATATTTCAGGTAGTGCTAAAAAGTATGAAGAAAAGTAAAGAAGAGAAGGAAGAATAGGGAGCAATAGGAGAGCTTTTTTAAAGAGGGAAGACAGGGAAGATCTTCATGTTAAGTTCACATTTTAGCAGAAACTGGGAGGAAATTTGAAATCAAGCCATGAGGATATTGGGTTGTTCTTTACTCTCTTTCTCTCTCTCTCTCTCACACACACACACATGACTTATCAGGATAAATATTAATTTTCAGTGGGAGTACAGTCATAAAATGGGAAAAATATTTTCCTACTTTGCAACTATGAGAAATATTTTCCATAATATTCATTGTGCTTTTCTCGGCATAGATTCAGTTCTTATCATTACTGTAGTCAGCAGTTTTTATTTTCCTTTATCCCCAGCTTCCACATTGTGGCCTTTCAAGCCTGTTAGGAATAATAATAGGATTCGTGTTGGGCCACACACCCATTGTTATAGAAAGAGAAGCTTTGAAATAACTGTTCTAATAGAATCACAGCTAAATTCTTTGCCAGTATTACTCACACCGTCAGTTATTCTCTGAGTGGAATGATGGTTTTGCCTTATTCTTTCAATCATATAGATACAGGCGACCCCAAAGAAGCTTGCTGATAAAGGTTTCCAAGGAATCATTCCCTTGGGGATTTATAATTTAGGGTGATTCAAAACTGAGAATCATAGTTCTACCAGTCATCCTTCTTTTCTGCTATTTCCTACAAACCTCCAGTGGTCCTGGCATCTAATTCTATATGATTATTTGGATACATAACATGCAGACAATAAGGTTTATTTCCACATACATATTCTTCACTCCCAAACTAAAGATCTTTAAAAGGAGAAAATGAAAGACACAGGCAGAATATAGAAACCCAAGTACCATTTTAAGTCAAGCTACAACATGAACACCAGGCTTCCACAAAATGATCAACAGCAGCACTGTGTCACATCTAAATCTCAACTTTAATATACAATACATATCATATTCTATATCCTATATTATGAAATTTTATTTACATGCACATGATCATTTCTCATATTACTAACTACCTTGCATCACTCTATCCAAATACAAATTCATTGCCCTACAATAATAGCTAATGTCAGTTTAGGATTTGTTGTTAAGTATGATGATAGATAGATAGATAGATAGATAGATAATAGAGATTTTTATATTTAAACTTATTTAAACATCACATCAACTCCTGTAAAGTAAGGGTTAATTTACCCCTATTTTACAGAGGAGGAGGAAACTAAGATATGGAGAGGGTAAGTGATTTACCCAAAGTTGCAGAACTAGTAAGTGGCAAACACTTTATTCAAACCCAAATACTTTTAAGCCAGAATCATATTATGGAACTTTGATCTTTATACTGTACTGTCACAATCTTCCCCTCACTCTACTCTCTAGTGTCTCTCACCATCTTATTTCTTCTTTTATCAGTCAGGCCAGTTGAACAACAATTTTTATGATTTAATTCTCCATCAGTCACAAGAAAGCCCTCAACAAAAATCTTGTCCTTTTGTCCTGAGCCTATCCCCCTAGATATCAATGATTCCACCATGTGTGGATATTAAGCATAAGCTCCTGTGGATACCATATTAGTAGTGAAATAAACATTGACTGACAAGAAAACTACGTACAATAATAATTGACTCAACACATCCTTTTCCTTTTTAATACTATTTTTCATTACATACGCATAAGAAAATAAGAAAATAACTCTGATTTCCAATAATTTGCTTAATACTTGCTCAGCCAGGTACTGAGGTAAAGAGCTTGTCATAGTCTCTTTTTTCTAATGCTATATAATAATCATAATAGGAAATTATTAAACCAGGGTTGAAAGAAATAATTTTAGAGGACTTCAATATAAACTCACCAGATATTTATACTGACTGTCTAAGTCTGAGAAAGGGAAAATAACTTTTTTAAATTTTAAAGTGAAGGAACATGTTATAGAACGTTATACTTAAACGAAGTCTGGTTCTAATCCCAGTTCTATTTCTAACTTGTATCAATGTGGGCAAAGTTATTTACTTAGTCCATCTATTAAGTGGGAATGTTGAATTACATTGTCATAGAGGTTCATTTCTATGCTAAAATTCTATTTACATACTATTACAAAACAAAGGAAGTGGCAAAGTTAATAGAGACAAACTCTTCCAGAATTATCTAAAATCAAATAATTTTGACTTACCCTTCAACAAAAAAAAAAAAAAAAAAAAAGGAAGGAAGGAAGAACAAAAGAAAGAAAGAAAACAATAGGATATTTATTCAAATGTTTTGATAATGATGACATGGTTCAGCTATCCACCTGACTCTCAGCAAACTTTCAGCACCCATCTTTGACTGTATGGCCTTGCTTCATTCTTATCCTTTTATATTATAAAATACATGGATAAGTAGATATTCCTTCAGAAATAACTTCTACTCTTTCTAAAGAACATGGATGGGCAAATCTTGTCTAACTTCCTCATCTTGCCCAATTACTCTTAGTATAGTTTTTAACATATTGCTAATAAGATGGCACTTGGCCACTAACAAGCCATCCTTTTAAGTATTCCAGTTTTTTTCTAGACTAGTCACTCTCAACTTAGGCTGTACAGTGGAATCATCTGGGGAAGCTTTTAAAACTACTGATGTCTGGGTCCCACCCCCAGAGATTCTGATTTAGTAAGTCTGGCATGAGGCTTGAAGACTGGGATTTCTTAAAAGCTCCCCAGGTGATTCTAATGAGTAACAAATAGTGAGAATTTTTCTGAGTTCTGAAAATGTGTTGAAGGAATCCAAACTCTGGATCACTGAAAATGCTGTGCTCACCTTTCTGTAACAGTCTCTGTCTCACTCCTGGCACATTATGAGTTAAGAGAAAGAGCATATACCATTGATTTGTGGTTATAAGGAAATATTGCCATTTTAAAAGAAAAAGATTGCAGGCTTTTCTATATGTGGGAGCCTACATAAATCCTCTTAGGTAGAAAATGGCTTCTTTCCTTTGAAAAAAGATACATATTTATTTCACTGTGAAAGGCAAGACATAGGGCAGAGTTTGAATGAGAAAACACAGAAAAATAAAATTAACTGCTTTGCATAATAAAGTTAATAGTTGCTCTTGCTGCTGTAGAGAGATTGTTTTAAGATAAATTTTAGCTTTGAGCAGGTAACATAGGCAGGAATTTCATGTGTGTTTGCTGGGGGCGGGGGTTGGTTTGCTGTTTTGTTTTGATTTTACAGTTTTGCTGGGGATGGGGATTGTATAAGATGGAGAAGAGATGGAGGGTCAGGGATAGAGAGTATAGAGGAAGAAATAGGAAAAAAAAAAAAAAAAAAAAGACTCAAAGAGAGAATAAGTCCCAACAACATAGGCATAGATCAAGCCCAAATGAAAAACATGGCTATTATTTAAACATTCCCTGAGACAATGTGTGATTAATAAATTAGAAAAAGCAGTTTTCTATTCTATGCTATAATTTTCTTAACCCCAACCCTCCCCAAATCTGTAATACAGCTTTGTTAACTACTAACTTAGTAATGTTGTCTCTTCCCCCTATTTGGGGAATAAACTCTATACTTATATTTTAGGTGAAGCGAACCACAAAAGCTAGAGGAAGATGTGGAGGTGGAGAGAGATGGCCAGAATGCTCAGGGAGAAAACAGCCAAAACCAGGAATTTGGCACAAAAGACAAGAAATAACCACCAAGACATGTAAGCACAATCTCTGGGAATTCTCAGAAATATTTGAAAAGAATATGAATCTCTTGGAGTCTAAAGTGTGATTGGAATTTAAATTATTTCATTTAGAAATTAAAGAAAAATTTGCCCCACTGAAGGTCAGGGGGTACAAATGGGTGACAGAGTGGTATATTTAGGGAGGGGAATAGAATTCCTAGTACCCAGACTATTATTTATTTCCTTCTTCATCAGTCTCATCATCCTTTTTGGGCTGAGTATATCACAAAATTCAGAAAAGATCATTAGAGCTTTTCTTTTTAAATTTATTTTTATTTATTTATTTTTTTAGTATCAATATGTTTATTGTCCACCACAGGAATACTTGCATTTTTTTGCATACAGCTTATTTTATTCTATTTTATTTTATTTTATTTTATTTTATTTTATTTTATTTTATTTTTATTATGCTATGTTAGTTGATGAGTTTCATTAGAGCTTTTATCCTGTAGTGGAGAATAAGAGCTTAACATGTACCCTTTACTGAAGGGTTAAGACCTTGAAGAGACTCCTGATTTCTGGGTTATAGTCACAACTTCTTTGAGCCTTGTAAAAAGTCCTATTGGAGTTGCAATGTCTTTTTATCTAAAGTTGTGGTTGTTTCTTGTTGTTTTTGTAGGTGAGATGGAAACACTATCAAAAGAAGAAAATAAGCCATAAACTGTCCAACATTAAGGCAATTACAGGATGTTAAATAGTTTCCAAGTCTGTAAATAGTGTATACTTTATTGAATTTGTATCTAGATGATATTTTTCTTCCTTTAAGGGCCTTAAAATAAGATATACTTAATTTCTTAGTAATGGCCAATTTTATTATACTCATGGGATATTCCTGGGGATTGGTTGACATTTTTTTTCTTATAGAAAAAGTGTTGTAATTTCTAGTCCAGTGCTTCCAAAAATACATATTATACTCATGGGATATTCCTGGGGATTGGTTGACATTTTTTTCTTATTTTTTTTCTTATAGAAAAAGTGGTGTAATTTCTAGTCCAGTGCTTCCAAAAATACATAAGAACTTCCAAATAAGTAAAATATAAAAAATACATAGCCAGTTACCTACGTAAGAATCATCTCAGTGGCTTATTAAAGTTGCAGATGCTAGGGTCTCAACCGCAGGGGTAAAGAAGCAAAAATATATTTTTCTAGGAAAAGCATGGAGGGACAAGTTTTGAGAAACACTGGGCTAGATTATAGACCTCTCAAACAATCTACAAGTTCTGGAGTTTAAGTATCTTTGCCACTAAAAGCAAATGCATATATTCTGTCGTATTGTCTAATAATGTTCTTTGTTCATTTCATAGTTTTAAAATTTCTCTTTCCAACTTCTCTGCTTCCTCCTCTTCCTCATCATCCTTTTTCTCCTCCAATCTTCTATCAAAAATATAAATGATGAACAAGAGTCAAATAAAAGAAGATCTGGGGAAAGATGATTCCAACCTGAAGGAATAGCAGTGCAAAGCAGTAGGCAGAAACAAGATCAGTGTGTTTGAAAAACACCAAGAAGCTACCCTTGGTGACTGAGAAGTATAGCTGGTGAGGAAGAAGATGGTAGTTTTCAAGATCAGACACACAAGCAAGAGTCAGACAAATATGGCATTGTAGGCCAAGGTAAGGATTTAGATTTTATTCCAATTGCAGTAAAAGGTATTTGGAGGGTTCCAAATAAGGAGAAAAGATGGGGGTTCTGGCCTACATTTTAAAAATATTACTCTGCCTGCTCTGTGGCGATAAGTTACGGGTAGTTATAAGAAAGTTCTGCTGAGAAGCTACAGTGAAAACTATACGAATGAGATGACAGTGATTGGACTTGGGCAGCCTTGAAAAGGGTGTGTGTTGGTTCTTTCTTTTGGCACTCAGTGTAAACCCCACCTCCTTTTATCATCCCCCCCCCATATGTGGGTGCTGCATTCTGGGAACTGTATTTTCCTAGGCCTCTCACCAGGAAGCTTCTGGTTTAGACTTCACCTATTATAGACACTCACAAAAAATCAGAAGGGAAAGAGTTAAAATTCATTCTTTCTCCAGAATGATGCTGGCAGCCTGGACTGCTGGATTGATGGTAGTGGTTTCATGAAGCTTCTTAATATCCAAAGTCCACTGTCAGGGTCCTGCTTCAAAGGAGCAGTTTCAACACTAGTTTTTGTAGTTTTATGATTTCTAGATAGCCTCCCCAATGCTTACATTTATTCCTCTACCCTCTCCAACAACACTGAAAGCAGCTGACCTTGTATTAAATCGTTCTGCTTAAAATACATAGATTGATGCCTATTTCCCTGATTGAACTCTGACTTAGGTAGCATTTTTCTTTGCCCAAGAGTAGTTCTAAGAAATAGTCCCTCAAAGATGGAAATCTGGGAGTAATTATCAGTCCTACTGGGCTTGAAGGTAGTGATGACTTCATCTCCAGGAGAAAATGAGATGTTGGTCATACACATCACTTAGACAAAATAGCCAGTAGAGTATACATGATGATTGCAAGTGCTCTGCATGGGCTAGTTGCTTCTGGCTACATTGGAAGGATAACATAAAGAAAATGGTGAGTTTAGGGCTTTACCTTTTCTGTTCAAGTCACAAGCAGAGAACTGAAGTGTTCCAATGATTACCCTAAAATAACCTCTTGTCTCTTATCTACAAAAGATAAGAGTGGACATCCCTGTCTTATTCCTGACCATGGAGAAAAAGCTGTCAGTTTTTCCCTATTGAGGATAATATTAGCTCTGGGTTTTTCATATATGGCCTTTATAATGTTGAGGCATGTTCCCTTTAAACCTTCTTTGTTGATGGTTTTTATCATAAATTGATGTTGTACTTTGTCAAATGCTTTTTCTGCATCTATTGAAATGATCATATGGTTCTTATCCTTCCTTTATTAATGTGGTGTATCACATTGATCTGTGAATATTGAACCACCCTTGCAACCCAGGAATAAATCGCACTTGATTGTGGTGAATGATTTTTTTTTAATGTATTGTTGGATCCAGTTTGCCAGTATTTCATGGAGAATTTCTGCAACCATATTCATCAGGGATATTGACCTATAGTTCTCTTTTTTAATGGAGTCTGTATTTGGTTTTGGCATCAAGGTAATGCTGACCTCATAGAATGAATTTGGAAGTTCTCCTTCCTTTTCTATTTTTTGGAATAGTTTGAGAATAGGTATTAATTCTTCTTTAAATGTTTGGTAGAATTCACCTGTGAAGCCATCTGGTCCAGGACTTTTGTGCATTGGAAGGTTTTGTTTGTTTTTTTTTTTTTTTTACTGATTTATTTTTTTGCTGGTTATCAGTCTGTTCAGGTTTTCTATTTCTTCCTGTTTCAGTTTTGGCAGTTTATATGTCCACTCTCACCACTGTTATTTAACATAGAACCGGAAGTCCTAGCCAAAACAATCAGACAACAAAAATAAGCAAAAGGCATCCAAATCAGCATGGAAGAAGTAAAACTTTCACTATTTGCAGATGACATGATACCCTATATAGAAAACTTACAAGACTCCACTAAAAAACTGCTAGAACTTTGATAAATTCAGTAAAGTCTCAAAACACAAAATCAATGTACAGAAATCTGTTGCATTTCTGTACACCAATGATGAAGCAGCAGAAAGACAAATTATGAAATCAATCCCATTTACAATTGCACCCAAAGCAATAAGATACATAGGAATAAAATTAACCAAAGAAATAAAAGACCCATACTCTGAAGACTATAAAACACTGATGAAAGAAATTGAAGATGACACAAAGAAATGGAAAAATATTCCATGCTCATGGAAGAACAAATATTGTTAAAATGTCTATACTACCCCAAACGATCTATACATTAATTGAAATCCCTATCAAAATACCAACAGCATTTTTCACAGAGCTAGAGCAAACAATCTTAAAATTTGCATGGAACCACAAAAGACTCTGAATAGTCAAAGTAACCTTGAAAAGGAAAGCAAAGCTGGAGGCATCCCAATTCCAGACTTCAAGTTATGATTACAAAGCTGTAGTGATCAAAACAGTATGGTACTGGCAAAGAAATAGACACAAAGATCAATAGAATAGAATAGAAAACCCAGAAATGAGCCTACAACTGTATGGTGAATTAATCTTTGAAAAAGCAGAAAGACTATCCAATGGGAAAAAGACAGTCTCTTCAATAAATGGTGGTAGGAAAACTGGACAGCCACAAGCAAAAGAATGAAACTGGACCACTTCCTTACACCAAACACAAAAATAAATTCAAAATGGATTAAAAACCTAAATGTGAGACCTGAAACCATAAAAATCTTAGAGGAGAACACAGGCAGTATCCTCTTTGACATAGGCTATATCAACTTCTTTCTACATGTCTCCTGAGGCAAGGGAAGCAAAAACAAAAATGAACTATTGAGACTTCATCAAGATAAGATGCTTCTGCACAGCAAAGGAAACAATCAACAGAACCTAAAGGCAACCTATCAAATGGGAAAATATACTTGCAAATGACATATCTGACAATAGGGTTAGTATCCAAAAGATATAAAGAACTTATAAAACTCAACACCCAAAAAACAAATGATTCAATTAAAAAATAGGCAGAAGACATGAACAGATGGCCAACAGACATATGAAAAGATGCTCAACATCACTCATCATCAGGGAAATACAAATCAAAATTACAATGAGATATCACCTCACACCTCTCAGAATGGCTAAAATCAGAAACACAGAAAACAACAAGTGTTGACAAGGATGTGGAGAAAAAGGAACCCTCTTGCACTGTTGGTAGGAATGTAAACTGGTTCAGTCACTGTGGAAAACTATGGAAGTTCATCAAAAAGTTATAAATAGAACTATCCTATGATCCAGCAATTGCACTACTTGGTATTTATCCAAAGAACACAAAAATACTAATTCAAAAGGATACATGCACCCCACTGTTTATAACAGCATTATCTACAATAGCCAAATTATGGAAACAGCCCAAGTGTCTATCAACTGATGAGAATAAGTAAAAGGTGGTATAATATGATTTTACTCATATGTAGAGGTTAAGAAACAAAATAGATGAACAAAGGGGGAAAAAAGAGAGGCAAACCAGAAAACAGACTCTTAACTATAGAGAACAAACTGAGGGTTGCTGGAGGGGAAGTGGTCAGGGAGATTGGCTAAATGGGTGATGGGTATTAAGGAGGGCACTTGCGATAAGCACCGGGTGTTTTGTGTAAGTGATGAATCACTAAATTCTAAACTAATATTACACTGTATGTTAATGAACTGGAGTTTAAATAAAAACTTGAAAAAGATTTTTTAAAAAAAGAAAAAAAGGGGTGGTATATACATATACATATATATGTATATATGTATATATATTATTCATATATATATATATCAAAATATTACTCAGCTACAAAAAGAATGGAATCTTGCCATTCACAATGACATGGATGGAACTAGAGAGTATTATGCTAAGTGAAATAAGTCAGTGAGAAAAAGACAAATACCATATGATTTCACTCATATGTGGAATTTAAGAAACAAAACAAACAAAAGGGGGAAAAAAGGAGAGACTGATGGTTACCTAAGGGGAGGTGGGCAGAGAGATGGGTTAAATAGGTGATGAGGACTAAGGACAGCACTTTTTGCAATGAGCACCAGGTATTATTTGGAAGTGTTGAATCATTATATTGTACACCTGAAAGTAATAGTACACTGTAAGCTAGCTAACTGGAATTTAAATAAAAACTAAATAAATAAATAAATAAATAAAGTTAAGGTAAGGTAAAGTAAGGTAACTAATATAGGCAAAAATCATATCCAAAACTTAACTCCGTAGGTTTGAAAATTTTAATGTAAATTGAATTCAGAGCATTAGTAGGATTTTTAGAATTTAAAAAATGAATTAGACCCAGAGAATTGGATGAGGAAAATTTCGGTTGATTTAAATGAAACTTGAACTTCTAAATCCCATTGCACTTCCTGAAGGAAGCAGCAGCCCCTTTTTTAAAGAAAGGATACAAACCCCTTGTTATCAAATCTCATGCAGTTACCTTACAAAGAGTGACCTATCTCTTTTTCTTGCCTGATTGCTGAAGTTAAATGTGAGACAGGAAACCATCAAAATCCTAAAGGACAAGACAAGCAGCAACCTCTTTGACCTCAGCCATAGCAACTTCTTACTAGACATGTCTCCAGAGGCAAGGGAAACAAATTAAAAAATGAACTATTGGGACTTAAGATAAAAAGCTTCTGCACAGTGAAGGAAATGATCAATGAAACGAAAAGACAGCCTACAGAATGGGAGAAGATATTTGCAAATGACATATCTGATAAAGGGTTAGTATTCAAAATCTATAAGGAACTTATAAAACTCAACTTCCAAAAAACACATAATCCAGTTAAGAAATGGGCAGAAGACATGAATAGACATTTTTCCAAAGAAGACATCCAGATGGCTAACAGACACATGAAAAGATGCTTAACAGCACTCATCATCAAGGAAATAGAAATCAAAACCATGATGAGATACTACCTCACATCTGTCAGAATGGCTAAAATTAACAGTACAGGAAACAACAGATGTTGACAAGGATGTGGAGAAAGGGGAACCCTCTTACACTGTTGCTGGGAATACAAACTGGTGCAGTCACTATGGAAAACAATATGGAGGTTCCTCAAAAAGTTAAAAATAGAACTACCTATAATGGAGCAATCACACTACTAGATATTTACTCAAAGGATACAAAAATACTGATTCAAAATGGACATGTACCCCTATGTTTATAGCAGCATTATCAACAATAGCCAAATTATGGAAAGAACTCAAATGTCCATTGATTGATGAATGGATAAAGGATAAAGAAGTTGTGATATACATATATATGAATATTATTTAGCCATCAAAAAGAATGAAATCTTGCCATTTGCTACAATGTGGATGGAGCTAGAGTGTATTATGCTAAGCGGAATAAGTCAGTTAGAGAAAGACAAATACCATATCATTTCACTCATATACGTAATTTAAGAAACAAAATAGATGAACATAGAGGAAGGGAAAAAATAAGAGGGAAGCAAACAATAAGAGACTCAGAATGGCTAAAACTTAACTATAAAGAACAAACTGAGAGTTGATGGAGGGGAGGTGGGCAGGGGATGGGCTAGATGGGTGATGGGTATTAAGGAGGGCACTTGTGATGAGCACTGGGTGTTGTATGTAAGTGATAAATCACTAAATTCTACTCCTGAAACCAATATTACACCATATGTTAACTAACTAGAATTTAAATAAAAATTTGAAAATGAAAAAAAAAGAAAACAAAAACAAAGAGTTACCTATCTCTTCAAGATTTACCCTTCACCACTCATTGTCTCCAGAACCATGATCACGACATGGCCCAGGATTAAACATACACAGTCTACCCATAAGAAAATACATTATACTCCAAAATAACTACAAAACTTCGTTAACTTTTATTGACAAAATCTTGAGGATATGGATATATTTGTAAATGGCCATGGTTTGGGCTAAATTTATAGATATAGTTGCCCTGGATCCATTGAGGTAACTCAGGGAATAGCAGAGGCTCCAACAATTTGCTCAGGTGGTTGACTGGAATATCAACTCAACAGTGTCCTACAAGGAAGCTCAGATGTCAAAATGTATTAACATAATGTAAAGGGAAGGATCTCAAGGTTTGGGGTAAAGGAAATGTGTGTTGAGTGGATATATTCTCATACCATGTCTCCTAGGAAGGCCCAGTGGACTGCATTCACCAAGACATTGCAAGAAAAAAACATTGGTAGAGTGCATCTAGGAAATATTCTGGACTTGCTGTGATTTTTGAGTGAACAGAACTATGAGATGATGCCATCTGAATGGGCTCTCTGGTGTTATTAGGGATGTAGACCAAGACTGGCAGTATTTAAATGCCTGAGACAAGGCTGGAAAGACTACCAGCGTGGGTTATAGAGCTGACATGGTAATCTGAATGCTTTCACCTGCAGGGAGCGATCTTTGAAACTGGCTAAATAATCATGGCACAATCTACTGAAGTATTATTAAATGGTATGTTTAATCAAAAAAACTCTAGTTCTTATAAGCAGGGACTTGACCCAAGTTATCAAATGGAAGTTCTCAGCCTCTCACTGAGATCCTAGACTTCAACCAGTTCACACACTTGAAGCCCCTTGATTGAAGGACCCTAAGAATCTGCCAAAAGTGTTTATTGTAAATCATGGCTCCTAGGCTTTTCCAAATGGATCTATAGACATTTGCTAGTTACTGTGCATAGATAGAGGAGAAGGAAATACCCAAGCCTCTGGGAGAGTATAAGATATTGAATCTTAGCTGACACTATTTCCTGGGGACTCAAAATGCCTCTATGCTCTAAGAGTCAGAAAGAAGATTTACAGAAGTCATGTGATTAATATTTAGCTCAAAACCATCAGAGTTGGACCCAAATGGTATGTTGATCTGTCTCTCCCAAGTCTTTAAAGGTAGAATTAATCTGTGTTTTGTTCAAAGATGTAATAATACATTTATTTTTATAATTTTGATAGGGATAAATAATTCCAGTGCCTTATATTTGGTCCTATCTACCCTAATGGTCCTAATTTTATTGCTTTTAAAATGGGGAAATATCAGATTATTAAAAGAAACACCCTTATATACGTCCCTCTTCCATGTGTAAAAGACAGTTGTCATAGTAAATAGCAGTAAACTACTTTAAATTAAAGTAGGTGATGACATTAATTACAGCTGATGTTCCAGGTATGATCTTTTTGCTAGAGTAAATGAACATATGCATTCTTATTAAATGTTTTGATCTGGTAAGTGCCCTTTCACTCCAGTTCTAATTGTTAAACATCATATAGCAAGGGCAGTGGTAAAATTTCATTCTTTTACTTTAAGAGTATTTCAAGTTTCTGATTATCTGTCTTAATTGAATATTAAGGACATTTTATCACAGCATCATCCCACAGAACATTGTACTGGCCCACTACATTCATGACCTCATCCTGATTGGACCTAGTGAACAGGAAGCAGCAAATATCCTAAATGTGTTGATAAGATATATACATGCCAGAAGGAAGAGATAAACATGAAAATTTAGAACTCTGTCATCTTCATGAGGTTCTAGGCATCCAGTAGAACTGAGGAATGTCCAAATATTCCCTCCAAGGTGAAAGATAAGTTGCTTTGCCTTGTATCTCTGTAACTCAGAAAGAGAAAATATTTAGTGAGCTTTAGATTTTGAAGACAATGTGCACTGCATATAATAAGCAGCTTTGAATCATGTAACATTAGTTTTGATATTAGGCAGACTAATGGCCCCCCATAGATGTCCATATCCTCTGGAACCTGTGAATATATTAAATTACTTGGCAAAAGGGACTTTGAAAATATGATTAAGTTGATGATAGTTAAGAAGATTATTCTGGATTTTCCAAGTGGGCCCAATCTAATCACATGGATTGTTTTTTTTGTTTGTTTGTTTTTTACAAGCGTACATTCATTTTATTTTCCTCTTTCCCTGCCTTCCTTCAAGCATCCAATGGACACCTCAAAAACACACACATTTGTATATTTGCTTACAGGTGACTGGCTCAGTTGATTAGCCACAGCCAACAGTATTAATGAGGCCACTGCTGAAATGCTCTCTGGGTGAGTTAGCATCTTTTTGCTCTGTGGCCACTGATATACTCTAATTAATCATAGCTAACTATCTTGCAAAGTATACTCTTGTTCGTAAGGAAAGCTGGGTGACAGTGTGGGTAGTTTAGGGCAGGACTCATATCCAACTGAGGATCACATGGATTCTTAAAAGCAGAGAACTCTTCCCAGCTGTTGTAAGCCAGGGAGATACGACCATGGAAAAATAGAGAGATGCAGCATTGCTGGATTTAACAGGGTCGGAAAAAAGAAAGAGAGAGAAAAGAAAGAAAGAAGAAAGAAGAAAGAAAGAAAGAAAGAAAAGAAAAAAAGAAAGAAAGAAAAAGAAAGAAAGAAAGAGAAAGAAAGAAGGAAGGAAAGAAAGGAAAGGAAGAAAGAAAGAAAGAAAGAAAGAAAGAAAGAAAGAAAGAAAGAAAGAAAGAAAGAAAGAAAGAAAGAAAGAAAGAAAAGTAAGAAAGAAAGAAAGAAAGAAAGAAAAAGAAAGAAGAAAGAAAGAAAGGGCCCTTTAATAGGTGGAAAAGGAAAGGAAATGGATTATTTCCTAGAACTTCCAGAAAGAAAGGCAGTCCCACCAACCCATGTTGGATTTCTAACCAACAGAACTATAAGATAATGAATGTTGTTTAAGCTACTAAGTTTGTGATCATTTGTTACACAGCGATAGAACACTAATACAGGACAAGAGCAAGAAAAAGTTTTGAAACTGGTAGGTGAGATGTAAGCTGCTTCCTTACTTGGGCTTTATAGCTCAGCAGACTCAACAGTGTTCCAAATAACTATTGCAGATACAAATGTTGATGGACCACCTGAGAGTCCCTGATCGGAGAATCATGATGCAGATTCCCAGAGTGTGGGATTTAAGTTATGTCTTATTATACAAATAGCATTCACATTTTGAAAAACTGCTATGGGTTTGCTCCTAGGCCCTGGTAGAGACTGAATGCATGATCTGGAACATCAAACAAACATGTGACCTGATATGCCCATTTATGAACTATTTCTTATCTGATCCACCATATCACAAAGTTGGGTATGCATAGAAGCACTCCATTTTCAAGTGGTGTTGGGTAAGGCTTTGTAGTCTCAGAGAGAACAAGAAGTTTCATATATATATTTGCTTCAGGGACTTGTGGTACCCGCTCCTACTGCATTGCCCCATCTCTCTCAACCAGAATCTCTTGGTAAGAGATTGACTGGTGGTGATTGACTTGTGAAAAAGCCTCATCTGGATTTACCAATGCTCATCAAAGTCACATGTTAGAGACAGGCTTAACCATCATGTAGACAATATCATCAATTCTGAGTGTATCATTCAGCTTCTCTCCACAGTTCACGGGGAAAAAAAGTACACATAGCGGAAATGTCATATACAGGCTCAAAAATACAATATTCCGCTTAACAAGCCTTACCTAACTACTGCCCCTGTTACATTGCCAACCTAAAAAAGCAGAGTTCAAGGCTGAATTCCAAATATGGCCCTATTCTCTAATGTACTAACCAGCCATCTGCAGGCAGGGTAATTATACTGCAATTCTCACACCAAGGAGAGGATACAATTTTGTCTTCATTGTAATACACACTCATTCCGGATATGGATATACCTGCCTGTCCTCAATGCTTCTTCCAGCATCCATTGTCTTATTCATAATTATGATATCCTATACAATGTTATTTCTGTCTGAGGAACTCATTTTTCTGCAAAATAAGTGAGGCGAATGGTCTTCCCAATTCTACCAGGTATCCCATCAACCTGAAATAACTTTCTTTATAAAATGTCAGAAGTCTGTTAAAGATTCAGTTATGGGGCCAGTAGGAAGAATATTTGCTCTTGTGAGTGTGGGTGCTTTCTTATAGATGCAAAATAAGCTTTGAACATTATTTTGATCACATTAATAAATGGAGCTGTTTCTTCCAAAGTCAGAATAAATGGATCTGGGAACCAAGGAATGGAAGAAAGTGGGGATGTCTCCTTTCACTATGGCCTCTAATAAACCACTCAAATAATTTTCCCTTGTCCCCAGAACTTTAGATGCTGATATCTTAATGCACCTAATTACTGGGAAAGGAATGCTTTCACCAAAAAATTTAACAATGTTTTAACTGAAAGAAAATTGGCACTCTTTTTGGTGAGCATGCTTTATCTTATCTCTGCTGCCTGAATTTCCCTTCTTCTTGTCCATATATCAGGCTATGTTTGTACTACTAATCACATATATAATGACTCTACTGAAACATAAGTATGTGTCTACTGACACATAAATATTAGATCCTCTCTCTTAGATCTTCCTGCAAATTTTTAGGAAAGCATATCTGAGTGTACCTGTTGGGGTCAGATTCTAATCCCTATCTGATCAGCAGAGGCCAGGGTCTCAGTGATCAAGGCCAGAAGCTAAAGAGAAAAGGGGTCATCATTGTCTATGCAGACATTCCAAACTGTGCCTCAACAACCAGGTGGACATGTTCATTATCTTATTACATCCTCATATAAAATGCAACTGAGATATCAGCTGAAGACCTCTGGCCCTTTGAGTTATATGAGTATGACTGACTTGAATCCCCAAGTACATGCTCTGTGAAGGTTCAATTAATTTTACAAGATATCAATAAAAGTTTATAGAAGGCTTATGTTCTCTATCTCCAGAGTCCCATTTCCATACATGTATCTCTCCTCCATTCCATTTTAGCCCAAATATGAAGCTCAACCACTTATTCAATTTCCATTAAAATTAAGCAAAAGCAAAAACTATTCACATATATCATGCATCATTCTAAGAGTTTAGAATTACAGAAAATGGTCACATCACAGCAAAATGTCATTAAATCCTACTATAATCTTTCTCTTTTCAGTAACGCCAACATTGGTCTTTCAATTCATGAATCATTGACTCCTCTCTGGTCAGTTTCCACTCAGATACCAGCAAGTCAACACAAAACCATCAAATTTTAATCGTGTTGTACAAGTTAACTTTCCTTTAGCTGAATTACTAGAAATACCATCTTCAAATTCAATATATTAATCAAGTTTTATCTTCCCCCAAATAGGAAATCTTCTCTTTAAAAATCTATAAAGTATTAAGTGAATAATGAGTAATCAAATGATAAACTTTGTTAAAATGATAAATTTTCACATAGTTAAATGATCATGAGATACTGAAATGATTATTCCTGTTTTAAAGAAGACTAACATGAGACCAAGCAATGAAAAATTAGATGACATATTAGGAAGAAATGAATTTTTTAACCCAAGTATTTTTTATTCCAAATTCATGTCCACTACAACAGACTTCTTCTCAGATGTTTATTGATGCCTTGCTACGTACCAAAGACTTTTTATATTATACTTCACTTACTCTTCACAACCACCTTGTAAAGTCAGCAGTCAGGATACTTTAAATTTTGGCATCTAGTCAAGATATACTCTAACTACTATGGTAACTTTTTGAACTTCTGTTTCTCCACCTGTCAAATGAGGCATTTGGACTTAATTAGCTGGATGGCCACTTTTGATTTTAATAGGGGACCATATGATGGTTTCTGTCATTCTTTCTCACTCTATCTGTAATAAGAACTTTACTCTGGCTTTATAAAATCAAAAGAACTGTATTTCTAGCATTTATCATTTACGTTAGAGTTAATTTTTCATGCGTATGCCTGTCAGCTATATTCTGGAGGGCAAATAAAATATTTATTTTTACATTCCCAATGGCTATATTTAGTCAGGGCTTAATGAATATTTGTTGAATAACAAATGGATGAGTACATATGATCTAACTGTATAATCTAGGACTGTATATGAGGGAATGATTCATATCTATTAACTAGGTAGTGTGAAAGGCTCCATTTATATTCAGTACAATTCAAGGGAAAAACATTTTCCTTTAGCTGGACAGATTAGAAAGTATAGTATACAAAAAGAAATCCATTTACAATGGTGAAAGTAAGTTCATTTGTGAATGAGGAGTACATTCTTTGTCTTTTGTTGGTCTGTTGGCTTTTTATTTATATTGAAATATGAATATGAAAATATTGTGTTTACATTGACCATTCATTGGATTTGTTTTTATGCTACCCCATAATGCATTTATACACGTGTTTTAGTTCTAAGGTAAAGTAGCTTAATTCTATTTTTAAAGATAAAAATAAGAGAATCTGATGTCTGTGAGCATGACAACAGGACTGCCTATAATGAAGTCTGAAAAAACAACACCACTTAAAGTTTTCGTTTTTGCTATTAGTTATCTGTACAGTTCATATATACATATATTTTACCACCTTCTGTATGGAAAAAAGGTAAATTTTCATTTATGGAATTTAGATGAAATGTTCAACTAAAATGTTAATTGTATGTTTTTTGTTTGTTTGTTTTTCTCTCTACTGTTGTCCAAATATGTCCTGAGCACAAATTATGTTGTTCCATCCTATAGAGCAACAGTCACATTCCAGTCTGTTCAAGTCTTTCCAAAGGTGGGTCAATTGATTTTCACATACATGTGCATGAAAGCTTTAAGTGCATGAGCACTTCCTCTTACCAAAAATAAATGAAATGAAATGAAATGAAATGAAATGAAATGAAATAAAAAGTAAAATGAAACCAGGGTTCATCCTGCTAGCTTTGAGTTTTTAAGCTGTTTTGTAATAGAATGTTTTAGATGTAAATGTTATTGGCAATTAGTTTGCTTATTTGCCTTCCTTGTTTTCTTCAATTAGAAGCATTATCTTATAGATAGCATTTCATGGAGCTAACTGGAAATAAGAAGTGAGGAAATAATTTTACCAGTCAGTGTGATTAGTAGAGATACATAATTGCCTGCCTATTTACTTTGAAGCTGTCATTTAATGAAGTGGTTCTAACTAAAACTCTAATGGAGAAAAAATTTTAACTCCTTTTTAATATTTCCCTATGTCTGGGAATGTAATTTAAAATATATTTGAATGTTGATTGCTTTTATTCTTTCCCATCAGCACATAAAGTTGTTTCTCTGTTTATAGGCAACAAAACAGATAACTTAAGATTTCATACAAAATAAACAGCCAATCATTAGAAAATAATCATAATAATTCCAACCAAAATGCCAATTCTTAAACAGTTAACCCAATTTAAATGTTTATTTTTCATCCAATGTTCTTCATATATTTATCCCAAAGAAGGTATCAATTCTCATATGTCTTCTGCATAATATGTTATTTATAAAAATATTTAAACAAGTTATTTATTGTAAAATCAAATGGAAATTTGTCCACAGAAATTATACAGTTGACATGTTTAAATTTTCCCATTAAACATACTTATTTAACATTATGCTGAGTGAAAAACACCAATCACAAAAGTTCACCTACTTATGATTCCATTTATAAAAAATTTTTTGATATGACAAAATTTTAAAAATGGAGAACAAGCTAATAGTTTCCAGGTGACAAGGATGTTGGGGGAAGAAGGGTAGGTGTGACTATAAAGAGGTAACCTTGAGAAAGATCTTTGTGGTGATGCACTACACCTGCATTTTGATTTCTGTGATGGTTACATGAATCTATACATGTGAAAAAATCACAAAGAATATATACATATACTGTAGCAGTGTCAATTTCCTGTGTTTGATGTACCTTACTTACATAAGATGTAACCATTGGAGAAAATTAGGGGAAGAGGAGATGAGACCTCTGTGTACTATTTTTGTAACTTCATGTCAATCTATAATTATTTCAAAATAAAGTTTAAAAAATATATCTATTGAGGTAGATAGGTACTTAAGTCCATGAGCTCTAGAAACAGACTGTCCAGACCAGAATCCTGGCTTTCCCTCTTACTAGCTGGTTTTATCTCTTACCAGCTGTAAGACCTTAAATAGAGCCAGAAAATTAGACTGCAGTTATCCTTCTCAGCAAAATGTAGAAAATAGTCTTCCCTACTTCTTATAGAAATAACTTAAAACATCTCCTGGCCTCTAGGAAATGCTATTTAAGTGATTTCTATCATCATCATCATCAAGATTATGCATTTCATGATTCATGAAATCATTGATTTGTCTTGGACTATCAGTTTGTCCGATATAGTCACTGTTTAAGACTGCTATCTCAACCTGTTTATTATTAGCATCCTTTCTTTCCTTTTAAATGTGTCCTATTGGGATTATAAAAGATACAGGCACCTTATTAAAGTCTACTATACTTGGATCCAGTGCACGTTGGTCTCAATCCTTGTTGTATAAACTCTGTCAACAATGGTTGACAAAAACAGTCAACAATAAAAAGTTAGTATCTTGGGACGCCAGGGTGGCTCAGTCGGTTAAGCTTCTGACTCTTGATTTTGGCTCAGGTCATGATCTCAGGGTCATGAGATTGAGCTCCCCCATCACCACTCCGTGGGACTCCATGCTGGGCATGGAGACTGCTTAAGACTCTCTCTTGGGATGCCTGGGTTAACCATCTGCCTTTGGCTCGGGTCATGATCCCAGGGTCCTGGGATCAAGTCCCACATCAGGGTCCTTGCTCAGTGGGGAGCCTGCTTCTCCCTCTGCTTGCCCCTCCCCCCACTTGTGCTCGCTCTCTCTCTCTGACAAATAAATAAAATCTTAAGAAAAAAAAAAGATTCTGTCTCTCCCTCTCCCTTTTTCCACTGCCCCTCCCCCCTTTGTCTTTCTCTTAAAAAAAAAAAAAGTATCTCTTGGCAATCTAGTCTCTTTTTAGGCATAACTAATTATCAGAAAGCTCTTTCTTTGATTGAGCTGAAATCTGACTCCCTAAAATGACCCAACTCCCAAGATTCAAATCTGTCTTCTAGTGCTATATGAATGAGGTTAATTTCCCCTTCAGTTACATCTTTCATCTCTCAAGCTCACTAAATCCGTCAAACTCTCAGTCCTGCCTCTTCACTGCCTGCTCAACTCAGCATTAGTTTTTCCCTAGCCTTATTAATACCTTCCATTACATCTACCATTTTTTAAAAGATTTTATTTATTTATTAGCGAGAGAGCAAGCAAGAGAAAGAGCATGAGCAGGGGGGAGGGGCCGAGGGAGAGGGAGAACCAGACTCCCCACTGAGCAGGAAGTCCCACACAGGGCTTGATCCGGGGACTCCAGGATCATGACTTGAGCCAAAAACAGACGCTTAACCAACTGAGCCACCAGGCACCCCTATATCAACCATTTTTAAGGAGCAAATGTCTTACATTCTCTTAAAAGAATATTTCTTTTATTTTTTTTGCATTTTTTATTTTATTTTATTATGTTATGTTAATCACCATACATTACATCATTAGTTTTTGATGTAGTGTTCCATGATTCATTGTTTGTGTATAACACCCAGTGCTCCATTCAAGACGTGCCCTCTTTAATACCCATCACCAGGCTAACCCATCCCCCCACCCCTTCCCCTCTAAAATCCTCATTTTGTTTCTCAGAGTCCATAGTCTCTCATGGTTCATCCCCCCCTCCAATTCCCCCCCCGTCATTTTCCCCTTCCTATTATCTTCTTCTTTTCTTTTAACATATAATGTATTATTTGTTTCAGAGGTACAGGTCTGTGATTGTGTAAGACTGAAGAATATTTCTTTTAAAATGTAGTTTCAGATATGAACTAGGTTCCATATACAGTGGGACTACTGTCTGCCTTATTTAAAACTTTTGATGCATTTATTAATGAAGTTTAATATCACATTTGCCTCATTGGCCATGACACAGTATGTAGATGCTTATGTAATTAATATTTGAACCTACACACTATTACTTTCTTGGCTTATCCCATAATACATCTTAGAATAATTTTCCTAATGTGCATGCTATGATTGTTATTAGATTATACATTTCATGAGTTATGGATAAATATATAACAAATCATAGAAATTATATATTAATTATATAAGCTAATAATAATAAATTAGTTAATTTTAATCAATTATACATAAGTATGTTATTAATGTATAAATGTATTCTATTAGAAATATCACAATTCTAATAATATTTATATATTATATATCTTGTATAGCCTATTTAAAAAAATAATCTGAAGTTACATAATATTTTACCATGTTTATTGAAATGTAGATGTTGGAAAATATAGTACATATACTTCAGTTTGTAGACAATAGAGATGTTTTCAAACAAAATGAC
This sequence comes from Halichoerus grypus, assembly GCF_964656455.1. NCBI lineage: Eukaryota > Metazoa > Chordata > Mammalia > Carnivora > Phocidae > Halichoerus > Halichoerus grypus. The sequence continues at coordinate 39,451,355 of NC_135712.1, forward strand.
TCTACGCTTCCATCCTGAATATAATAGCAGGTATATTTGGAGATCATGATGCTAATGAATGTTACATTACCATTGTATATATGAAAGAATTTTTTATTGAAGCTGGTTAGTCTATCACAATGTAAGCAGGTTCTACTACTTATAATTCACACAATCATCTTCTAGTCATAAAACATCCCAATGTACTCCCCATGGTTAGCTATGTTTTATTAGCACCAGACTATAATAGCCTGTGTAGTGATATCTTTGTCATTGCTTCACATTAAGATATAGCTGAGCGTTACATGAGAGTTTCTGGGAATGGCGTAGTTAAATCTTCCCTGAGAAAATTTACCACATAACAATGCATTGTTTACATTGCATGTAAAAGAATCTTGACAAAAGCATAAAAAGAAAGAAGTAACTTGGTCCCTTTGACTTAAAATAAAATGACATGATTATATTATATAAAATGACTCTTTTTAAAAGTTTATTTATTTATTTATCTCCACACCAAATGTGGGGCTCAAACTCATGACCCTAAGATCAAGAGTTGCGTGCTCTTCCCACTGAGCCAGCCAAGCACCCCACAAAAATGATTTTTAACAGAAACAGGAAAAAAGAAAAGTATATGTGAGTGTATAGGGTGAAAAATGGGTTGTAATCCTATGCCTCCTAAGAAATTTTATTAATAAACTTACATGTTATTTTGGTATAATATTTTTAATTTACAGCTGGACAGAGTGATATTGAGGAATCACTTCCTCAGCATTGAGAACAGTGAGTAAACCATGTAAAAGGCATGGCAAGTGTGAAACTAGGTTCTTCAGCCTGATTTCTTGCAAATGAAGTCTCAGAGCTCTCTGGAAACAAAAGTTGAAGACCTGAGTCTTCCCCTTGTTCTACCACTAGTTATACAACCTGAGAAAGTGTTTAAATTTACTGAGTTTCTGTGTGCTCAAGGGCAAATTGGAGAGCGATAATGAGATGGTAAGTGAAACACTTTGCTAATTGTGAAAATACATGATTTTTGTAAGATGACCAGGTGACTAAAAATGAAACATGGAAGCTCTGGAGAAAGAACTGGCAGTAAACTGTCCAGAAGTCAGGAGATGGAGGTTCGATCACCATTAATTCCTGTTTCCAGAAAAGTAACTTAATCTCTCTGAGACTTTGTTCTCTGTTATAATAATGAAGTGCAGTCCGGTGATCAGTAAGGCTACTGGCAAATCCAAAGTTTTATAAATCACAAATATATAACTGTGACAAATGGAATGAGGCTTCAAGTTTTGGTCATGAGTAAATTATAGGAAACAGTGAAGAGAAGGCTATCAACAAAAACACTGAAATCCCCAAGGGAGACTCAGAAGGAGTGGTTAGGCTAGTGAGAGAGGAAAAACATGTGTTCATAAGTCAGAGAGAAAGAGAATTTGATATTTATTTTGTACCTTGTTTCTGCCAAGCGTATGATACATCCTTTACATGCTGTATCTGATTTCACAAGCAAACCATATGGTGCATTGTTCCTATTGCCATTCCACACGTGAGGTGACAGGTCCAGAAAGGGTGTACCTGCAATAACATCCAGGTCCAATTTCTATTTTATATTGCCCTCCACTGGCTGGGAAATAGATAGAAACAAAATTATAAGTCATTAAAGAGGAACTGGTTGATGGTGACACATACTCAGAAAAGCTTTTGGTAAATAAAACAATGGAGTAGGAGCAGTAACACTGGAGTTGAACTGGGAAGAAGGGAAATAAGGTGCTTGAGTTCAATGGTCAAATCTGCAAGAATTAATTCGGAAAATAGAGGAGGATTAAGCATAGATATATGGGAATTATCGACAACAATGAAAACTTGGCTGTGATGAGAGAATATGAAATACTAGCAGGTATAGTTGGGGGGATATATCAATACGCTCTGGTAATATTTATCATCAAAAGGAGAGAAACAGAGAGTGGCAGCTGGCCAGACTTGGTATTTTCAAGATGTTCCCAGAAAAATCAAAGGGGAAATAACAAGAGGAAGCACCAAAGTAGTTGGCCATGGATTCCCAGCTGGGTAGGATTCAAGTAAGTGTGTGACAGACTTAGAGGTTACAGAAATACTGAAATTATTTCTGATGCAAAATATTTTACACTGTTGCTGCTTCAGCACTATAATCATATGCACTTATTACTTGAACAACCATCTGATACCTTTCACCAACAGTGGCAACACCTTTTTCTTCCCACAACTTTTCACATAAGCTATTAGTATTCAGGAACATGTTACAATGACCTACCAGTCAGTGATCCCTTATTTTGCAAGTCCAACCAACAACAAAATGCATGCATTATAAATGGACAAAATATGAGCTCTATTTTTGTCCTTATTAACATTTGAGTTAAGTGAAGACTAATTAAAAAAAAACTCTTCCTTCTCTTTCCCTACTTTACCAAAAAAAAAAAAAGGAATTTGTCTTTTGCTATGATAATTTATTGTGTGCCTTCCTATAAGGTCCTTAAGAACAACAGGGAATAATTTTATAAGTAACTTTAAAAGGTGAACAATTTTCTGCTTTTCCTTAATTAAAAGGATTTAATTTAAAATTGCCTGTTATTGCTACTACTGAAACTAGGCTCTTTATTTTCTACTTCTGATGGAAAGAACATTCTAACTTCCCTTTCTATTCTTAATCCTTCCAATCTTCCCTCCTCCCCATATCTGATAAATGCATAACTTTTACCTTCCTTTACAAAGCCATCTTGAAAGATGCCACTCTTCAAGCCTCTCCTAACACCCACCCACAGTCATTTCACAAGGAACTAACCATTCCTTATTGTGCCAAAGAGACAGGCACTTTGGTGTTGTTTGTTAAGAAAACAGGGCTGGGCTGGGCTGGGCAGAGCTGCCATGAAACCCTGGCTTTGCTATGAGCTGAGCCATCTTGGGAAATTCATCATTCTCTCTGGGCTTGGTTTCCTCATGACAGACATTATAGCTATTTCTCTACCCATAGTTCTATGCAGCATCTAATTTGTAGTAATATATATATGCATATATAATAAATTAGACAATATATTAGCACATGTATATATATGACAAATAAACTCTATTCTTTGTTGTCCTTGTTCTCAGAATCTAACACAGTTCTCATAATAATAAGTGTAGGTAATAAGTAGCATTTGAATTAGTAAATGAATAATAACAACAGCAAGAGCTTTCTGCCACTTACTGAGAGCACTGGCCAACAGCATTATGTTAAGCATTTCATGTGCATTCTCACTCAATCTCAATAAACCATTAAATAATATATGTACTATCTTCATTTTCCTTTTGATATTGATGAATTTTAAAAATAGTTTTGAATAGTTTATATAGAATAATATAGTAAAATTGTGAAGGAAAGAAAATTTGAGCCCATGTCAACCTGATTCTAAAACTGAATGAATGAATGAATGAATGAAACAGATGAGTTACTCAGTCAAGTTACTCCCACACATCCACAAGGGAAGAGATACCGCAAACCCTCCAATGGCCCCTGAGGTGTGCAAACACTGCAGCCCATGTCTCTCATGCCCATATTCTAGCAACCAAGAACCTGGGAAGAAGAAATCAATGAATGACTTGTACAGCACATAGCATGGAAGTACAAGGACAAAGTATGTTTCCAGAAGATGGTATTCATGAAACCTGGCGTAAACAGAAAGCAAATCACATTGTATTCTCTTAAAAAAAAAAAAAAAAATCCTCCTCAGCTTCTTGAATCTAGTAAACAATTCATTTTTATGTATCTTTAAAAAATAATTTTTAAAAGCTACTTTCACATGATTGCTAAGTTTAAGTTCATCTTTTAAAATGTATTAAATAATCCCTTATCAGGGGACACCTGGGTGGCTCAGTCAGTTAAGTGTCTGTCTGCCTTTGGCTCAGGTCATGATCCCGGGGTCCTGGGATCAAGTCCCATGTTGGGCTCCCTGCTCAGCGGGGAGTCTGCTTCTCCCTCTCCCCCCTGCTCATGCTCTCTCTCTCACTCTCTCTCTCTCTCAAATAAATAAATAAAATCTTAAAAAAAAATCCCTTATCAGTTTTGTAGATTTATATAATTACACTCACAATGATTTTGAATTTTAAAAATCTTTCATCCCTCCAATATTGGACAAAGGTCTAGTCTAACTCGGTGTCATTCAATTTCAGCACAACATTATACTGGTTCCTAGAGTTGTTAGGCACTTGTTCAGGGTTTTAAAGCTCTCCATGTTGTTTGAGGAGGCGTTAGTCTTCCCAGGTGAGATCTGATGGTCAGCATGCTTTGGAGCAAGCTGTTCTCCTGCAAGGGTGTTTTTACCTTTCCTCTCTGTGACATGTTTGTGTTCTCTTCCCAGAGCCCGCAGGAGACTGACCACACCTAGTAACCAAGTAACCCGTCCAGTTCAGACTATAGAGAGGTTAATTAAATAGGTCCCTCCATACATATGCAAGGATATTCCTTCAAATATACCTATCAACAAATTTTGTATTTTAACCACTCCAGTAACTCCATTAATTCTTCTCTCTAAGTATCCCTGAGTTCTCATCACAGGGATTTTTAAGTTCCCCTAGATTCCACCTAGATCTGTTTTCCTTTAGATCTTCACAGAACAAACTCCTCCTTCAGGACTCAAGGGCTCCCTCCCCAGGGAGGCCTTATCTGACTGTGGCAATTGTACCCCAGATCCTCCCTATTTCATGACCCTGTGTTAGTTTCTTCACAGTGCTTGGAACTATTTGGAATTGTTATATAATTAATTTACTTCTTTACTTTTTAATACTTTCCCCCAGTAGAATGGAAGCCTCTTGTTCACACCAAGGTAGTATCTAGGCCATAAATCAGTCAACAAATTTAAAAGAAAAGAGACAAGTTACAATGACTCGTTCTGTGTTTCTGAATTCTTGTAGCATGTGGTTGAAATCTCTACTGAACTGTTTACTATTTGGAAATATATATATATAATTCCTCCATTAGACTCTGACCTCAGAAATGGTAATATTTTATTCATTTCATACAACTTATAGGCAATGTCCACTAAAAATTTTTAGTTTCATTAAATAATATTTAAGAAAATATATGCTTAATGGAACTATGTTTTAAGCAGTGCTATGTTTTAAGTCAAATGCTATGAATCATCACCTTTCACTTCTCATGTGGTTATCAAGGGGTTTTACCTCTACAGAAGCCTTCTCCTTAGTTCTGTGAACTCACAGTATGTCTGAGATTGTATATGTAAAGCTCAACCTTAATGAGAAACAGTTTCCTCCCTCTCGTAATCTTCTTTAATTCTTTTTTGTTTGTTTGTTTGTTTAAGATTTTATTTATTTATTTGACAGAGAGAGAGACGGCGAGAGAGGGAACACAAGCAGGGGGAGTGGGAGAGGGAGAAGCAGGCTCCCCGCTAAGCAGAGAGCCCGATATGGGACTTGATCCCAGGACCCTGGGATCACAACCTGAGCCAAAGGCAGATGCTTAACCGACTGAGCCACCCAGGTGCCCCACAGTTCTTTTGATGGCACTTAAGGAAAGAGCCTAAAATGCATAAAGTGTTTCTGTACTTGACAATCGATGGGAAAGTGATACTAAATAATAATATCTTTAATACTGGTACTTTAACTATTATATGTTCTATGGAAACTCCACAGTGATAGGTTAAACTATAGAGTGAATTTTAGATTACGTACTTTATGGTACAGAAAATGTCTTTCCTAATTCTCTGCACCAAGAGATTCCTTTTGTCGTGTGGGTGCTTTTGGATTCAGGAGGTTAAGAGTGACCTCTGGTGGCAATGGTATTTCTTGTTCACCTTACTGTAAAGGGGAGAAAACTGACTTCAGGGATGTTTCCATATCCTAAGAATGACAAAGCTTATGGTTAAAGAGGATGGATCATAATCAATCACATGTAAGTTAAAAAAACAATAAACCTTCCAGGGGACTGGGGACTCAGAGGTTAGACACAGCTTTCATTCCCAGTGTTTCTCTACTTCTTTGGTGTAAATGTCAACCATGACCTGTTTGAAGCTATGAATGAGACACTGCTGAACAAAGAGTGGGCAAAGATGTTTACAATCAGCTCTAACCACCTCGTAGGATCTGGCTCCAGCACACCACTGCTTGAAAAAGTTTGCTGAGCCCTCCATAACTTTCCTCCCAATACACATTTGAGCTAGCCAAACACAAAACAAGGAAAGGCACTGACAGCACTGAGTTTTCTGATTCCATTGTAGGCAGAATGATGCCTCCAAGAAAAAGGACTGCCAGATAAAAATACAGGATGCCCTGTTAAATTTTGAACTGCAGATAAGCAACAAATATTTTTTTTTTTATCATTAGTATGTCACAACTATTGCATGGAATATAGTTATACCAAAATATTATGTATTATTTATAAAATTAAAATTTAACTGAACACCCTGTATTTTTATTTGTTAAATCTGGAAATTTTGGATGGGCCATGAGACACAGAATGAAAAATTTATTTAAGGGAAGATGAAATATTGGCCAGAGTTGGCAACCTTCAGATCTTTCCAGTGCTTCACCACCAATGGAGCATCCCAACCAGGGCCCTTAAATGGCTTGCAGATGAGACAAGACATGGATTCCCAGGGTGCTTAGGGAACTGGACAGGGCTGTTGTGACCAGAGACCTTGAGCATTTTCACGGGCTTCTAGGCTTATATATCCCCTGGGATGACACTATGCCTATGTATGTTTGTCACCATGTTATGAAAGTTGGGAAATTATCTTCTACTGTCCTTGCGCCTTCTTCCCCAATTACACTAAGTTCTGTCCTGAGTCTCAGGCACTGGTGTGGTTCCAGGCAGAATGCTGACTGAATTCTCTGGCCTGGCAATGTGATGTGGCTTAGTTTGGCCTCGGGGGCCACGGTAAGTCAGCTAGCTGATGGCTGTGATGCTCTGTATCACTCTGGTCCTAGACACTGAGGAGGCAGGGGTACTGCAAACAAGGGACCTCAGGCCAGGCCCAAATCTCTGCAGGCTGCTGTAGGAGAGGGTGTAGTTTTAGTTACATCAGAATTCTTGAATCATTTAGAACCTTACTTTACACAGAGACAAAGACCTGGCCATTGGAGTTTCTGCCCATCTGAAGAAAAGAAAGCACATCTTTTAGATGCTTAGCATCATAAAGGGTAACTCCCAGGCATTGAATTAAGTTTAATGGAAGCCAGACTTGAGAACAATTTAATAGAAATACAAAAGCTGGAGGCCATAAATAAGGACCTAGAATCTCTAACTCTTTACTTGGGTTTAAGAAACTTAGGAAAAGGGGTGCCTGGGTGGCTCAGTTGGTTAAGCATCTGCCTTCGGCTCAGGTCATGATCTCAGGGTCCTGGGATGGAGACCCGCGTCGGGCTCCCTGCTCAGTGGGAAATCTGCTTCTCCCTCTCCCTCTGCCACTTCCCCTGCTTGTGCTCTCTCTCTCAAATAAATAAGTAAAATCTTAAAAAAAGAGAGAGAGAGAGACTTAGAAAAAAACTGAAGAAGAGTTATCAATCAAAATGTTTAGAAAAAATTAGGCTGATGGCAAATGGTAAATGGTCTTTAAATGGTAAATGGTGCAAGACACTTAGAATGCCAAGTACCTGCAACTAAAATGTCCTTCATTATACATCAGAAAAATGAAGTAGAACTTCAGACAACATTAAAAAATGCATTGAATGAAAACTCTAATCTTGAGGAAAGCATAAAGCTGCTTTCACAGGTAGGAGGATGGAAAAGAAGAGCAGGTGAACCTTAAGTGAAATGCAGTGATATAAAATTCTAAAGCGGTATGGAGTAAGTTTGAAAAGTAAAAGATTAAATTACTAGGTGACTGTTTGCTAAAGCTGAGCAATCCTGGTCTTCGAGAAGACAACATGGATTGCAGGAACTTGGAATTCCATAAAACAAATGTACCAGAAACTAGAGACATCTTAGTAGAAGGGTGGAAGAAATGACTTGATGTGGTAGGTTGAATAATGGTGGCCCATAGGTTTCTACGTCCTAATCCCTAGAGCCTTAAAGGCAAAAGGGAATTGATAGATTTGAGTAAGTGAAGGATCTTAAAATGGGGAGAGTATCCTGGATTTTCTGGGTGGGCCCAATGCAATCACAAAGGTCCTTATAAGAGGGAGGCAGGAGGGTCAGAGTCAGAAAAGGAAATGATATGATAGAAGCAGATGACAAAGCGATGTGGCCATAAGCCAAGGAACAGAGACAGCCTCTAAAAGCTGTAAAAGACAAGGAAAGGACTCTGCCCTTAGGGCTTCTAGAGAAAATGCGGCAGCCCTGCTGACACCTAATCTTAGTCCAGTGAAACTGATTTTGGACTTCTGATGTCCATACTGTCAGATAATAAATTTGTGTTGTTTTAAGCCACTAAGTTGGGGGTAATTTGTTATAGCAGCCATAGGAAACTAAGCACTTTCTTAAGAAGTCTTGAAGAAAAAGAAACCAAATGTACACTAAATTAGCTGAAGAAGGTAAAATAATCAGTGCACTTAACGATCATCTTAAAACTCTCCAAACTGAGAAAGTTTTGCTGCAATCAGAAAAATCAGTTAGAATGTAAAAAGCAAAAGCCCCAGCAGAAACTTCCTGTCCTCCTTGAACTGAATCAAGAAAAAGAAATGCATGTTCATGAAATATTCAATTTAGAGTGAATTTAACACACACAAAAAGAGGAACGTCTTTCCAAAGCAACTGAAAAGATGAGCCATGCGTGTGAAGCATTGGACACATGCAAAATAGAAGCCAAGTCTTTCAGAAGAATTGGGAATAGTCACTGCGAGTATCAGTGTCAGAGAATTTCCCACAAGAGAAAAGCTCATGATAACAGGTGGGGAATACTGATGTTTGAGAATAACTTTGATGACTTAAAGAAGAAAAAAGTGGAAACTTCAGACAAAATTTTGTTGAGTTAGAACTGAATGTGGATATTTTGAAAAATATCTTTATGTCTCTGATGTTCTAAATGGGACATTTGGCAGAGTCCCTGGAAGACCACCAGGGAATTCTCTGTATGAACAGGTCCTGAGGAAGGAGGTGCGTGATGCTGTAATGGGGCAGCAATCCAGGGTCCCATGGCTGGTGGGAACCAGATGCCACCCACAGGGGGTCAGGACCCCAGGAGAAAGAGATCCAGCAGCTCCTCAACAAGACAAAGACAGAGATTGTCTTACTGCTCTTGCATGGAAGATACTAAGGATCTTCCTTTGATTTAAAACTCCCATCTGAATGGGTAGTCTGATCTTCCACCTCATCCTACCATCAGAAGCCATTTGTTACAGAAGGGACCCACAGGGAAATTCCTAAGAAGAGATTGCTGGCCTGACCCTCTTCTGGAAAGCAAAAACAAACCTCCCCAGAAATCACCTCCTTTAAGGGACTTCCATGACCCTGGGCATTCTCCACTGGCGACAAATGTTTCTACATCTAGCACTAAATTCAGTTTTCTCTCCATTCAACCTAAAAACAGAAATGTTTCAGCTTTTGGGTTGATTCCACCTTCCAATATGCTTACTTAAGAGATCCAAAACCACGATAAGGCACTTTCTTTTCTACTAAATTATTTTGATTTTTTTTCTCTTAGTTTTATTGCTATGAAGTGATTATATATTGATGCGAATGAAAGTTTTATAGAATTGTAAGTCTTAAGATAATGATTTATAACTTTAGATTACAAAGGTAATATATAAAAAGTAAAGATCTAAAGGTAAATTTTATAAGTTAATTGATTCATTTTACTCTACTTCTAGGTAGTATAATTACAATGTTTTTGTTGTTGTCAAGGAGTCTACTGAAATAATCCAGAAATATAGCAAGTTTTTTTTTTTTTTTTTTGGTCTTCCAAAACAACTTTGAACTTTTTATATTTTGGCATTATTACCATTATTTAAGTGATTATACAATAGCTCAAATAGAAATTTTATAGACTGTAATTCATAGGATAGTGTTTTATAAATGTATATTATAAGATGAGAAACTTATGAGTAAATGTTTCCATTTTACTTGATTTTTAGATAGTGTAATTACATTACTTTGTTGTTAGTATTTAGGAAGACTCTACTGTTGACCCAGAAAAAAAGCAATTTTTTCTCTCTTTTAAAGGAGGAATTTCCTCTTCTTTAGTTTCACTATTATAGTTAAGTGATTATACAATTCTTCAAACGAAAGGTGACAAAAATTATAGTCCTTAGGATAGTATTTCATAATTATCATTTATTTAAAAGTGATTTCATGAGTAAACTGTTTCCTTTTCCTCTATTTCTAGATAGTGTTTCAACTGACAGTGTTTAAAAAGTCCACATGTGACATTAACTGTGGTAAGAGCTTTACAGGAACAGCCTCACATTTGGAGGCATTCAAAATGCCAAGCTCATTTTTATATACCAAGGGCTGAATCTATTCTAGTTATGAGACTAATAGGCTTACAGAAATAAATTTTACGTTAAAAGAAATACTTGTTCATAGGTGGCATTATGCTTAGCCTAGAACCCCCCAAATTCACTGCAAGGCCCTACTAGCCCCCCAGACCCCTTACTCTGAACTCCCTGGTCTCCTGCCAGCACCTCAAGAGCACAAGCTCCTCTTCCCTTTTGCTCCCTCTTTTCCTTTTGCCCGAGATGCTTTTCTTCTTATTCTTTGTCTACCTCTTACTCTTTCATGTTTTAAATGGGATGTACTTAGAGAAGCTCTCACTGATTTTCCAATTGAAATTGATTCCTTCTTTCCTCTTTATCTTCATACACTATACTTTTCTATTTTTCTTGGCTAATATTTAGGACAATGTGCCACTATATAATTATGTATGTGATGATTTGTTAAATGTGCATATCTGCACCCATATCTCCAAAGATTCAATCTATTCAATCTATTTTCTTCATTTACTATTTCCAGTGTTTTAGGGCAGGAGATGGAGGGGGTTCAGGGCATTTGGATGAAACAGTTCTTCCCTGTACACGTATATGACACAGATTTTGCTGTGGTAACAATGATGTATAATATGCATAACAAACCACCTTTCAAATCTCAGGGGCTTATGACAACAAGAATTTACTATTTTCAATGGCAGTTTCTTTGTTTTTGTTTAGTTTTGTTTTTTCTTTACAATCAGTACCCTGGTCTTGGTTACGCTTGAGTTTCAAGTCTGTTCCACTTAGTCAGATTAGTTTCTTACTCAAAGGCCCAGGTTAAAGGAGATATTTAGGCACCTTCTTTTCATGGGGGATGTCCCAAGCACAATAGGGCAAGCAAAACATAGCACACTTCTTAAAACCTCCATGTGAACCGGCATACTCTCAAATCTTTCTGTATTCCACTAGTCAAAGCAAGTCATGTGGCCCAAGTCAATGGGGCAGGGAAGTCAACTTTGCCCACTCGTAAAAACCCTAAATGCAGACAACATCTCCTTAGGGGGCTGATAACAGTACACTTCTCACCTTACTCCACCCCTATAAACAACCCTACTCAATGCCTGACAGATTTATGAAGACCAAATATTTCATGAATAAATTTAACAGACTGTCCTCCAGAATGGTTTTAACAATGTACACCATGTTTGTGAATGCTACTAGTACTGCTGGCATTGATATAAGGACTTTTTAATATTAACAATCTGATCAGCACAAACAAGTACCTAATTTAACTTGTTTTAAGGGGGGTGTTTTTTTCTTACACATATCAAAATTTCCCTTGAGAATTCTCTATTCATGTTTTTTGACAATTTTTCTACTAAGTTTCTGGGTTTTTTTAAAATCTGTGGTATTCTTAGCGAATATAAATTAACCTTTTACAAGGCTATGTTTTAAAACGTTCAGTGATTATTTTGATGTGGAATTTTTTTGGTTTGTTTTGTTTTACATAGTTTTATCTCTTACCCTTTTCTTTGATGGCACGATTAATAAACCGTTTCATGGACAACTTATGCCCCATAAAATGAGCATACTATAATTTATTTAACCAGTTCTTCATTGTAGGTTATTTAAATTGTTTTCATCTTTCTCTTCTTTAAATAATACTGTGATGATCTTTGTATATAACCTTTTTCTAAAGATCCTAGAAAAGGATGGATCAAGTTGACAAATATTTTTAAAGTTCTTCACATATTTTCACAAATTACTATCCAGAGAGGTTGACCTGCTTTTCACTCCCTTACCCACCAGGGTCTTCCATGAGCCATCTATCTTCTCCATCTAAACAATAACATTACAGATATTTGGAATTAATTTAATGGCAAATATGTCACCTCATTTTAAAAAGTAATGGGCTCTGAAATTTGAAGAGATTCCTTTAAAGGAAAAACAGTTAGAGGATGTTTGGAAACAGAAAGACTAGGAGGCACACATGGCCTGTTCTGTTGAGAAACCAAAGGAAAGGATTTTGGGAGCCAGAGCGAAGAGGAAAAAAAAGGAAGTGGCACGTTCTCAGGCTGGGCAAGGGAAGCCCCAGTGCAGGCTGTGTCTGGCCTCACACCCTACATCCTTCAGAGAACATCCCAGGTCTAGATCTTCGGCCTCACAACCCTCAGTGTCCCACAGGAGGAAGCCCAGCACAGCTGCAGGTGGCTGCCAAGCAATGTGGACAACCATCCCTGATGGTCCTGGCATAGGGTCCTAGGGCTGTGATGCCCATGCAGGTCCCTAGGAGTTCTGGCCACCGAGCCCCTTTAGTAGGAGTACAGAGCAGAGGGATTTCTGGTTCATTTAAGAAGGGGCTGAGCTCTGACCAGGGTCAGGCAAAGCGCCTACCACGCAAACTGAAGTACCCAATCTCAGCGGTGTGTTTCTTTCTCCCAGACTCCCCAGCCGAGGAGCGTGGGTGAGTCAAGGGCCTGCAGGGGGCTCCATTCTGACTCAGACACGCTCTCCTCCACACTCGCCCAGCCCTCCCACGCTCCACCAGGCCTGTCCAGACGCCTCCAGGGTCAGAAGTGGGATCTGGACCTGGGCTTGACATTCAGTCTGTATCAGGACAGGGCATGACAGAGATGACAGCCATTCCTGGGAAGAAAGGAAGAAATTTACCTCCAAGGGCTTCAGGACTGCATTTCAGGAAGCCTCATGACCCTCACTGACCATGCTTGCATCTCCTCTCATTCTCCAAGGGATTGAATTCTTAGTTGTTACTTTCTGTTAAACTGGTATTTATGGAGGGCCCACAGTGCGCTGGGCACAGCACTATAAAGATAGCCACATGCAGAAGAATGAAACTGGACCATTTCCTTACACCATACACAAAAATAGAGTCAAAATGAATGAAAGACCTAAATGTGAGACAGGAATCCATCAAAATCCTTGAGGACAACACAGGCAGCAACCTCTTCAACCTCAGTCACAGCAACTTCTTCCCAGAAACATCGCCAAAGGCAAGGGAAGCAAGGGCAAAAATGAACTACTGGGACTTCATCAAGATAAAAAGCTTTTGCACAGCAAAGGAAACAGTGAACAAAACCAAAAGACAACTGACAGAATGGGAGAAGATATTTGCAAATGACATACCAGATAAAGGGCTAGTATCCAAAATCTATAAAGAACTTATTAAATTCAACACCCAAAGAACAAGTAATCCAATCAAGAAATGGGCAGAAGACATGAACAGACATTTCTGCAAAGAAGATATCCAAATGGCCAAGAGACACATGAAAAAGTGCTCAATACCACTCGCATCAGGGAAATCCAAATCAAAACCTCAATAAGATACCACCTCACACCATTCAGAATGGCTAAAATTAACAAGTCAGGAAATGAAGGATGTTGGCGAGGATGCGGAGAAAGGGGAACCATCCTACACTGTTGGTGGGAATGCAAGCTGGTGAAGCCACTCTGGAAAATAGTATGGAGGTTCCTCAAAAAGTTGAAAATAGAGCTACCATACGACCCAGCAATTGCACTACTTGGTATTTACCCCAAAGATACAAATGTAGTGATCCAAAGGGGCACCTGCACCCCAATGTTTATAGCAGCAATGTCCACAATAGCCAAACTATGGAAAGAGCCCAGATGTCCATCAAGAGATGAATGGATAAAGAAGATGTGGTGTATATACACACACACACACACACACACACACACACACACACACACACACACACACAGGAATATTACGCAGCCATCAAAAATGAAATCTTGCCATTTGCAATGTCGTGGATGGAACTAGAGGGTATTATGCTAAGCGAAATAAGTCAATCAGAAAAAGACAATTATCATATGATCTCACTGATAGGTGGAATTTAAGAAACAAGACAGAGGATCATAGGGGAAAAGAGGAAGAAATGAAACAAGATAAAACCAGAGAGGGAGAAACCATAAGAGACTCTTAATCTCAGGAAACAAACTGAGGGTTGCTGGAGGGGAGAGGGGTGAGGGGATGGGGTAATTGGGTGATGGGCATTAAGGAGGGTAGGTACTATGGTGAGCACTGTGAATTGTGTAAGACTGATGAATCATAGACCTGTATCCCTGAAACAAATAATACATTACATGTTAATAATAATAATAATAATAATAATAATAATAATAATAATAAAAGACTGACAAAGACTAGGGGCCACCTCTGGGAAGGCTCTTCCTTTGTAGTTTCCCTTCTACTCCCCATCCCCCCCACCATCACTCCTTTAGTGGAGAATTCAAACGCAGGTGGTAACCAACTAGGAGCAGCCTGGCAAGGCCCAAGCAGGCAGCTTCAGAGATCGGTGGTGTGTTGGGAATGGTCACTGATATTTTTCAAGCACATTAATGAAAAAGAGGAAATTAAACTTCGCTATCTGACCTGAGCAACTTCTGTGCTGATTTGGATAATAGTTTTTAAATATTATTTGTGTATGGGTACATTATCGACAATGTAATAACTACCAACCCTACACACATTTACACATAATCTGCATTATTAGCATTTACTCGAATAATTTCTTAAGTCTAGACAATCAACAAAACTATAAATCAAGTCCTGATTTGTAGCATTTGCCTATCATTGTGTGTAAATACCCATCATAGCCTGTTTTAATGTGTACAATGTATAGTCACTGAATACAGGTTTGGGAAGAAATTCATAGATGCATATCTTCACACAGTATTTGCATCATAAAGATACAATAGACATAAATAACCTCAAGGACATAGAAAACCAGAATCTGTGGTATGATAATTAAGAAGAGATGAAATTTGATATGTTACCTTTCTAGTAAAATGTATTTAAGTGTATGCAATTTAATCTTCAGCTCAAAAACGCCAGTAATTTGAGCAATTGACTCTAGTTAGCTGGTGTGAACTGTCTCCAGCACATAATCCTATCCCAAGAAGAAAGGTATTATAGTTTATATTTCCATTTATATCTACATTTACTTAAACTCAAATACAAAATAAATAAATAATAATAACATACACTAACATATAAACATATATACACCTTTGTATGTGTATATATAATATGTATGTATAAGTGTGTGTGCATACATACTTTTAATTAATAGTCATTTATCAAGGACTCACTCTGTGTCAAGAATTGTACATCTCTCTAGGGGCACCTGGGTGGCTCAGTCCGTTAAGCACAGGATTTTTTGTTTCGGCTCAGGTCATGATCTGGAGGTCATGGGATTGAGCCCCACATCGAGCCCCACATCAGGCTCCTCACTCAGGGGGAAATCTGCTTGAGATTCTCTCTCTCCCTCTGCCTCGCCCCCCCAATCTTTCTCTCTCTCTCTCTCTCTCAAAATAAATAAATCTTTATAAAAAAGAAATTGTACATCTCTCAGAATCATCATGTAGTACAAATGTTCGCAATCTATGACAAATGGGCCAAATCTAGCTTGCCACCTGTTTTTGCACCGCCAGGGAGCTATGTATGGCTACTGCACACTTACATTATAAAGATAGTTATCCTTCGTGCAAGGATAGTTGCTTGAAGAGTTTAGAGCAGCATCAATAATCAACTGAAGAACAAGGTAAATGATTTCTGAGGTTTTTGTATGAATCAACAGATGCTACTAATAATTCTTGGTCATTTATGTGAGAAGTCAATATAGAGTTTGAAGTGGCTGCAGAATCATTCTCTAAGAACAATATGCTTGGAACAACTACAAGTGACAGTATTTTTAAAGAAGTTGAGAAATGCTAATTCAGTACAACCTGAAGTAGAATCTGCTAAAATGTATTTCAACTGATGCTGGGAAAAATCAACTGATGTGAAACAGAAAAAGTCAAATTTGGAGAAATTTACAAAGCTTGTGAAAAATATAAGGTGTTTAAGTCTATATTTATTTATTATTCATCAGCAAGTACTTTCCACACAATATCTGAATCTACTGCATTATCAGCCAACAGCATCACTGTAAATTTCATTCACTCTGGTGGGTAGCTCTGTAATTTTTTTTTTTTTTTTTTTGTCAGAAATAGAAGCTGAATATCCTGACTTGTCCTACTACATGGAAGTTTGATGGATTAACACTGGTTAACCATTTTTCAGCTTAAAGATGAGACTGGAATATTTTTCAGCTTAAAGATGAGACTGGAATATTTTTCTCAATGAGAATTGCACTGGACAATATTAACGATTACTCAATAGTTTTGGAAATTAGCTTTTGCTGCAGACTTGAAAATATTTCTTAATGAATTCAACCTACAATTACAAGGCAAAACTGTGCTTATAGTGGAACATAAACTATGTCATTTAGTTAATGTTATATGAACCATTAGCAATGTCAAGTTGCTCTATTCATTTATTCCTTTGTCAAAAATAAAAACAAGATTTCCATTTCCACAAATATTTAAAGATTGCATATTTTCCCAGATCAAACTGCAGTTCCAAGAGCATGCTTCCCATCGTAATGAAAATAACAAAGGGAATTTCCTTATTTCAAAATCCATTTAACTTCAAAATTGAGAAGCTTCCACCTACACTTTTGACTGAGAATGATTACTTCGCAATGCAATGACACAATAAGAGACAAATATCAAGAGAAGAATATGATCGAATTCTAACTTGCTTCTAAGGGACAAATATGTGCAATTAAAATCATATGTTAGTGGACTGATATCAGTATTTGGCAGTATCTCTATAGTTGAGAAATCATTTTCAAAGATGAAATCTGTAAAATTTCATTTCAGATCAGCATTAACAAATGAATATTTGCAATCAATTTTTACGACAGGGAAAATTAATTTGAACCTCAGATGAAACGTTATTAAAATAATTCTACAATTATACTAGATTGTTATTCTATTTTGAATTCAATATATAAAAAATACAAAAATGTATTTTTTCTCTTGTTATAAGTGCCTTCATAATATGCTCAATTTTGCTTCTTGGTCAACAAAACCTAAAATATTTACTATCTGTCCTTTATAGAAAAAATTTGCTGACCCCTGATCTAATTGAAAACAAAATTAGTAGCCATATGTTGATTCTTCAGAATTTTCTGTGAAGGCACACTGCTTATTTGATTGCTGCACATAATCATGAGTAAAATGTCTTATAAATTTTATGAAACATCCATTAGAATAGTAATACATAACAGAGATTCTTCAGCCAATACTTATGAATTTGGCATTAGATACATAGCCACTTAAAACAGTGAAAGTAAACCATGTTACTTCAAATAAAATATTAATTGATGTAAAATCTATTATTTTTGACATATATTACAGTATTCCTCTGTGCCATATAGAAATACTCTATAAAATTGACCACTATATTTCTAGCTCACTATCTCCTAATTAAAGTTTAGTAAACAATTCTATGCATTAGTAGGCTGTGCACCAAAATGCAATGTCAATCCAAATCACTGCATTGAGATAAGTTGCCTTCACATTCTCAGTAAAACTGTCTTCAATATACATTCTTGAAACAAAGCCGCTTTGAAAAGGGAACTCCTGTCCAGGATAAAATTATTCTTTTCTTATGGAAAAGAATCTCCTATTTTGCATTCAAAAGCTATTGATAATAAAGGGCTTAATAAGATGATTTATGTGATTGCTGTTTTAGCAAACCAATCTATATATCCCGGGGATTAGCGTATACATACTTGCCACAATTGATATTTCCTTTGGCAATCATTCACTTCTTGTTGTACTCAAGAGAACAGGATTTTTTTTTCCTGCAGCAGTTTGCTCCCTTTGTTTGCATTTGATGTGTAGATTATCATGTGGCCAAGTTTTCTAAAACAAATTCTAAATTTTCAATTTTGTACTGCATTTGTTTTCTTGTAGGATTTACTGAACATAGAACATAACACTTCCTACCATGTTAAGTACATACACCATGGACTGAAACTTCCTTAACTATAAGTTTTTCATAACAGAAATAAATTATTTCTCTGCTTTGTGAATTCCACACTTAAAAATTGTATAGTTATTTTCCTTATGAGTAAGTATATCTATATGCACATCTAGTCTTTAAACTTTAAAAATCAAATTTAAATCTCAGATCATTTACATAATACAACATGGACACACACACAGAAACACTATCAGACAAATGAGAAAAGAACACAACTGCCTTTTAGTCATTCACTCAAGATATTTACTAAATATCTACCAAGTGCCCAGCACTGCACTAGATGCTTAATTCAGCCAAATAATAGTTCTTGTACCACCCCATTTTTATTCAGTTATGTACTGATTTTTTAGGTTTCATTAAGTGGAACCAAATGGGTTATCATTCTTTTAATGAGTGCTTTAAATATAATAATATATTTAAAATATTATAATATTATGTATTTCCCCCAACATAGAATAATTATGCTATAAGAAAATGACACTGTTTATCTTTCTTCCCTAAGTTTTATTTCTAGTCATCTTTCAAAATGAGCACATAAAGTTGAATTTTATTCCAGAGACTAATTTCTTGAACTGGCCTTTGCTTTAGCTTGGATTTTGCAGTGTGTTTTCTTATTCAGGAAGATGAATATATTTAATATACTTTAAATTGCATCATATTTTATGAGCTCTCAAGGGATCCATTGTTATATGAACCAAACATTATTGCATAATTATTGCTTCAGATATCTCAAATTATGATGACTAATTAAATATACATATAATACATTTATCAGTGAAAAAATTTCACAGGCTCAATTTCTATTCCCTCTTGAAAGTACTTGTATCCACTGCAGAACAAGTAAAAAGGAGTGAGTATCATAGCAATTGAGAATATGATTTAGCATTAATATTTCATAGTGTAATTGAGGTACCTGTTTAACTAGAGAAATGCTAACATCCTCCCATCCTCCAAGTAAGTGTGACTCTTGGTTTCACTAACAAAATGATGTACAAGGCTCAAAGGAAGATATTGGCCTGTTTTTGTATATACATCTTATTTATGGTAAAATTTTATTTTATTATTAATTTAGAAGAGTGAAAGGGGTGCCTAGGTGGCTCAGTCAGTTAAGTGTCCTACTCTTGGTTTTGGCTCAGGTCCTGATCTCATGGGTCATGGAATCAAGCCCTGAATCAGGCTCTTTGTTCAGTGGGGAGTCTGCTTGAAGATTCTCTCCATCTGCCTCTCCCCTGCTCTCTCTCTCTCTTTCTCTCTCTCTCAAATAAATAAATAAATCTTTAAAAAAAGAGAGAATAGTGCAATGAAGAGACCCATATTTTTTTTTTAAAGAATAAAAATGTATCACTCCTTTCCTTTCTGAAGCCATAAACTATACAACAAATTCCACTAAATTCTAGTTCACTGGATTTCTATAGGCTTAATTCTAAGATGAATCAGAAATCATAGCCAGTCACTTCCGACAAGGGGAAAATTCCCAATGTTATAACTGAACTGTGACCTAAAATAGTTTTCACCAGCTTGTAGTCAGTTGTACTCCACTTAGAATATAAAACAAACAAATAAAAACAGGTAATGAGAAAACATTCATCAATTACATGGCGTGAGAATGAGAACGATTTACTGATAGATGACAGCTACTATCCTAATTGCCACTTTAGTACTCTTTTTTTTTTAATTAGAGTTATTTATTTATTTGAGAGAGAGAGAGTATGAGCAGGAGGGGCAGAGGGCAAGGGACAGAGAATCTCAAGCAGACTCCTTGCTGAGCATGGAACCCAATGCAAGGCTTGATCTCAGGACCCTGAGATCATGACCTGAGCTGAAACCAAGAGTTGGACGCTTAATTGAGCCACCCAGGCACCCCTCTTTCGTACTCTATCTTATCAGAGATTTTCCCTACTTAAAATGTTTATATTTTAGAAATGACAGTGATTTATATTAGTGATTTATTTAAAGCACTTATTTTGGTTCAATTAGTTGCATACAAATGTGCCCAATTCCCTGTTTTGTTTTGTTTTTCTTTTTGCTATGCTACAGACTCATCTTTGAAATACAAAGGTCCAAGAACTATGGCTGCATGGAAGACAAATACATTGTCCCTCACAAATCTTTTAACAAAGAATTCCAAGCAGGATGCACCTTGAATTCTTTCCTAATCAAAGATGAGTTTAATATCCAAACCACATTGGGATATGGTTGCCATTGGTGATGACCCTGTGATGTCCTGCAGCTCTGTGGTATGTGAAAGGTGCTGTTGATTAGTTTTCCTTCAAAATATTCCTGCAGGGAAGGGTGGCGCAATAATTTTCCCTGAGTTCTACTAAGGACTAATTTATGCAGTAGCTCATGCAAAACAAAGCCTCTTGTTAAACTAGTCTTTGTGTTTACAAGTACAAGAACCTCTGAGTTCCCAACATCAAAAATATTTTGGGGGCGCCTGGGTGGCTCAGTCGTTAACCGTCTACCTTCGGCTCAGGTCATGATCCCAGGGTCCTGGGATGGAGACCCGCATCGGGCTCCCTGTTCAGTGGGGAGTCTGCTTCTCCCTCTCCCACTCCCCCTGCTTGTGTTCCCTCTCTCACTGTCTCTCTCTCCCTCTCTGTCAAAATAAATAAATAAAATCTTTAAAAAAATATATTTGGATGATTCAAACTGTTTGAGTTTAGCTCCTTTTCAATATAATTCTTTTTATAAATTTATATAAGCCAGTGCTTAATGCAAAAGCTTTGTAGTATATTGATGTCTACAATTTAAAAATAATTTCCTACCACTTCCAGACAATTGCCCACAAATAGCAAGCCATTCTGGGAAAACAAAGCAAAATGGAATAGCAACAAAAACATAAGAAATGTCTTAAACATAGCAATAGCATTAGGAATTTTCAAAATTGCTTTCCTTTTTTTTTCTTTAGAGGTCAGGGAAGTCCCTTCCTTCATCTCTTATAAATTAAATTTCCATATTCCATCTATATTTGTCTTTTTTAAGCTTAAAAGAAGTGACAGGGAAACCCAGGCCCAGCTGTTAGTGAAAGAATTAAGCATACTGTCTTTGCCTTAGTTGGGCACTACTTATATATCTAGGAATCCATACAGGACTAAAAATGATGTTAGGATGTTTGTTGAATCAATAAATTGTTACAAGCAAATAAAATATTTTGCCAAAAAAATAAGAATTGCTATATTCCTTTAAGCTGTCAAAACCACACATGCTAAAATACTTTTAATGCTTTTTTTTTTTTTTTTTTAAAGCAGACCTGTATCTTCTCCCTCCTTTGGCAATCATGCCCTCCTAGAATTGCAGGGATACCAGAATCTGTCCAATAGTATTACTGGAATCATACTGAACACTTTAAACCCCACTCAGAAAGGCCATTTGACATCTTGAGATAGGCAGCACCTACTCATAATAAACTAGGAAAGTTCTATACGAACGGATCTGGGAATTGCTGGTATCCTGGTACAAAGGTAGACTTGGATCTTTACACCTCCTCCCTCCCCAGTGTCTGCCATCAATAGTCAAGGCCAAAACAAAATACAAATTCTACACGTCTAAAGGAAAGCGTTATCAGTAATAGCATATGCTGCTTACTACCAGATGGCCTTAACTCCACACCAGAAATTCTAAGTTACTGGAGAATAGTAACAACACTGTTGAAATAAATTTCTAGGCCCAAGATGCAGCTGCTCCAGCTGGGGTACCGCATCAGCAAACTGAAACTTACATAACATTTGTGTCATTGTAAATGCTCTGCATGACAATACAGACAGTAGATCCAGTTGGCCAATCACCAAACACCAAGCCAACTCTGGGCTCTAGACTTACTTCCTTTTCCTTCTCACCCCAAAGTTGACTATGTGGCCCCAGCCAATTAGGTAGTTTTCTATTTTTGTCCCCTTCCTTGTTCTTTATTTTTTATCCTACAAAAGATTTCTGCCTTCTGCCCCGTCTGCAGTTCTCCAAATGGAGACTTTATGAAGTGTGAAATAAAGTTTGTATAACCTAAATTATCTTCTTTAATCATTTTTTTTTTTTTTACCATTACCCAATCTAGAGAAAGGAGGGGAAAAGGCATAGACTGTGCTGTGCAATGTGCTTCTAGGACTAGAAGTAGGAGTATTATCAAGGAGCCTGCTGAAAAGGCAGAATTTTAGGCTCCACCCCAAATATACTGAATCATAATCTGCCATTTAACAAGATTCCCTAGGTATTATGGACTAAGTGCTGTGTCCTCCCAAAATTTGTATGTTGAAATTCTAACCCCTAATGTTATGGTATTAGGAGGAAGGGCCTTTGGGAGGTGTTTATGTCATGAGCGTGGAGCCCTCATGAACGGGACAAATGTTCTTAGAAGAGAACCCAGAGAGCTCTCTGGCCACGTGAGGAAATAAGCCAAAGTCGGAGGTCAATGAGACAGGAAGTGGGTTATTATCAGTGCCTTGATTTTGTACTTCCTAGCCTCCAGAATTGTAAGAAATAAACATGTTAAGTCACCCAGTCCATAGCATTTTTATTATAGTTGTCCAAATAGACTGAGATATTTGGTGATTAGTATACACATTAAATTTTGAGAAGGAAAAGGTGGAGGGTTGAAGGAAGTTTGACCTGAGATTTCCCCTCTCTAAGTGAGAGAGTGAGCTCGCCCAGTTTCAAATTAATGCTACCCAATTGAGTTTCCTTTCTTTAGGGGAGTTGGTAAATTGTAAGAAACAAAATCATATTGCAGTTCATCAACTTTAATGTGTGGACATAGATAAAGACATATTCTGTTATCTCCAATAGATTTGATGATGAAAACCATTGGCTTCACCTACTTTGTATTGTTTAAATGTTTTATAAGAAGCATGCATAAAACTAACTAAAAACAAATGAATTTGCATTCAAATAACAAATTATATTCCACTGTGCAAATGTTGAAGCCAACATTAAAAATAATTAAATTAAAAATTGAAAACTCTGACATCACTTAGAGGTGACACCCTACATCATAAAGATTCTTATACAACTTTGAAAAACAAGCCAAACTAATTAAAAACAATTTTAAAATAAATATATGCTAGATAATATTTGATATTTTAGGAAGAAAGTAGATTACAACCCCCCCACCTCCCTGACACACATACATACCACACATGCACACAAAAGTTGGTTTGAAATAACTGTTCTATCTTTAGTGGATAAAGATAAATAGGAACATTGAGCAATTTTCTACTGTGTGTTCAAGTATAACATCAAGATATTACCAAGAGACATTATTATAATTAGCCATAAACATGTTGTTTCCTAAGTATAATGATTCTAATGGATTCCTTCTACATGATTTACTTCTTTGCTATTGCCGAGAAAGATGGTCCAAAGAAGAGCCATTTTAGTTAAATTTGATTAATAGCCCTTGCTTCTTTGCAAAACTGGAATTATAAGAGCATAGATGGATACTCAACAATAAAAATAAACAAAGACAACATGGTTTATACAAGAGACTCTTAACTGAATTATTAGGCGAGAGTGTCTATGGAAGAAAACAGAAAAATGAAAGTCCTTTAGTGTATATTGTCTTATAGAGAATAAATGAACAATACCCTAAGACATTAATGCAGTGTTCTGTAGAACTAATGGAAAAAAGGCATTAGAGAAATCTTGGGAACTGAACTATATGTACAAACTTATGAAATAATTTGTTACAAATAACTGATTTTTAAGAAAAATAAACAAACAGAAGCATTTTGTATTATCTTTCTGTTAACTAGCACTCATAAAGTCATGTTTGAACTACTTCATGATTCTCTTATCAGTACAAGTGGACTCATAGGATAGAATTTCCATTGACTTGATTAAACTCTACAAATATGGCTTGTGTAGAGGTTCTCTGCAGAGACACAGAAATTACTCACCCAGATTAAGTAAAAGGCATATATCCATCATCTGCTCTATGTCCAAACATTCACAATCAAAAGACAAAAAAAAAAAGTGTTCAAAACTCTAAAAATTTATTTTATAGGTTGCCAGTGTTAATTCTAAATGATAACTTAAACTGGATGAATTGTTTTGTCTTTAAAATTCATTTTGAAATGAATTAGAGAAATATGGGAAAAGAAAAAAAAATAATTAGCTTACCTATTAACTGCTTTCCATATTTCAGGTACTCTGCCAAATCCATTCATCATCTCACATAATATTTACAAAACTTTGGGTTAGCTACTGTTTTAAATCTCCATTTTACAAATCACAAAAATAGAACAATGAAAGATTACATTAGTAAACCAAATTCACGTACTTCAATATGGTAGAACAAGTGAATTAAAATGAAGGAAGATGCTATGAATACAAATATCTTTCACATATAAGTATGCTCAGTTAAATTGTATGCATATGCTAAATTCTGAGCATTTCTGCATCCTTTATCTATCCGGATTTTCCTATAAAAATTCTTTTTTTTCCCTGAAAGCATAAAAAAGATTCTGCTTCCAAAAATATTTATTTACTTTACCCTTTCTCTGTGACTACAATGATTGATTGCTTTGTGATATTTTCTTTATCTAGAGAGAAGTGGTGGACAAAAATGTCATGTGTTGCACAGAGGTAAATAAACAGAAAGAGGCCACCAGTAGACAAAAGTGCTGATCATTGGTGATGGTTCTAAGACCATTTTCAGAATGATAATGAAAGCAGAGTCTGGGTTGCATAAATTTGGCAGAAGAAAATAGCAAATATAGAACATTTTTCAAGAAGCATAGCAGTGAGGGGAAGCAGGAGGTAGTAATTTAGAGAAGAGTCATAAATAAGTTTATTTTTTTAAATTAGATATCAAGACTTTACCATTAAAGAAAAAGAAATGGATCATGCAAAAAGATATTGAAAACTCCAAAATGAAAAGACATAATTGAAGGAACATGAGAGGTAGAGCAAGTAAAAGGATAAAGAACATGGCTGCAGGTTTTAGGTTTGGCAAGGAGGAAGGATATTTCTGTTGAGTCTGGAATTTAAAAAAAAAAAAGTAACAATGGGAGAAAATATCAGAACCACTGTCATTTGGAGATTAATCTTCAGAAAATACTGTAAATGGGACAAATTTTAACATATAAAGAATGCTTAAAACTTATTATAAAAACAAACAACCTAATTTTAAAATGAACAGAAGATTTGAACAGATACTTCACCAAAGAGGTATAAGGACGGCTAAAAACCACATGAAAAAAATGTTCAATATCATTAGCTCTTAGGGAAATACAAATTTAAACCATGAAGAGATTCCACTACATACCTATTAGAATGGCTAAAAATATTCTGACAATACCAAGCATCTACCAGATGCAGACAACTAAAACTTTCAGACATTGCTAGTAGGAATGCAAAAATATTACAGCCACTCGGCAGGTTTTTGTTTTTTGTTTTAAGTTAAACATTCACTTACCATATGACCCACCAGTCCCACTACTGGGTACTTAACTTAGAGAAATAAAAACTTATATGCATACAAAAACCTCTACACAACATGTTATGACAGCTCTGTTTATAACCACCTAAACTGGAAACAACTGGACTCAAATGTTCTTCAGCACATAAACTGATGAATGAACTATGGTAAATACATACAGTGAAACATTACTCACCAATAAAAAGGCTAGGACTATTGATGAGGCAACAACTTGGATGAATTTCAAGACATTGTGCTGAGTAAAAGCAAATAGCCTCAAAATGTTACATAATCTATGATTCCATTCACATGACATTCTCAAAAAGCTGTAGTGATGGAGAACAGATCAACAATTGCGGAGGCTTAGGAATGGGGGAGGGTATGTCTATAAAAGGCTGACAGAACTGTTCTGTACCTTGATCATGGTAGTGGTCACACAAACTTTATATTATATACATATTACATGTAATAGTATATATTATTTATATTAAAATATAATAATATTTTATATTACTATTATTTATATTAAAATATATAATATATATAAAACAAATTGTGTGCATTAAAAATCATAACACAGTACACAAGAAAGTAATTGTACTGAATAATAATTTTAAAAATACCTTTCAGAGCTGGTCTGATGAAAGAACATAAAGCAAAGTGAGAGCTAAATTGCTTTGTATAACAAAATAATTGGCATTACGGAGTTGTCTTCTGGCTGCAAGTGTAAAACACTGGGAGACTTAGAAAGAGAATGGAAGAAGGGAGGACTTGCAAAAAACACCCCAGCATTTGGGGTAGGCCAGTGAAAACTCCCTGATACAAGAGTAGCCAACAAAAAACATCAGTTGGTATGTTTTTTCCTCTTTTCTTGGTTATATTTTCCCTCTGTTACTTCCAGATTGTCAATACAAAATCTTAGTTCTTGTACAAAAGTTTCATGTTTCAGTGACCTTGATGAGTATAGAAGAACTGGCCTCTGCCCATTTATGGCAGCCCTGAAGCCACGTGCAAAGAGAAGAACTGATGAAAATGAGGTGGTGAAAGAACACTGAGAATCCAAAGGAGTAGAGGAGGGGTGAAAAGCAAACAGCCCTCTCTTAAGGATTCTTCTGTAACATTGTGATGGGGTTGCATCTCTCATGAAATGAGATTTATGTCTAGTCAAGGAAAATACAAGGGGGCTCTGGAACACTTGGGTTACACATATATAACTAGAACGCCGAGGTACCCTCTGAATTGTGCCAATAATAATCACCATTTGGGAACTTGGCAAACATAATTTCCATAATTTTAGCTATTTGATATCTAAACTCCTTTATATAGAAGACATTTTTCCATAAAGTCAAATTTACCCTATTGGGATTGCAAATTATTAAATCAGATTCTAGCAATCATATTATTAACTCTCCCACACCTCTGTAACTCTCACACTCACCATTTTATTGTAATGTTTTTAACTCTATAAAAATCCACTTGAGCATCTGATAAGACATTGAAGATAGTGGTATTCCACATGACATCATGAAGTGACCATCTATCTGTCATCCCTGGATGGCTTATGACCTCCTGGACACCAAGCTTTCTCCAAACCAGTAATAGCCTCGTAATGTACTGTGAGCTTTTATGCCATTCTCACACTGTTGATTGCACTATCTCAATCAAAGCATGCTAAAGAAAAAAGGATGATGTCATTTGTAGGCAATTACAAGACAACTGAGAAGTTTATAGGGTTCTGAAAAATTCTATAACGCGTAAATAGCACAACCCTTTGGTTTTACTGCAGATTTGCTTAAAACAGACAGTAATATGTAGCACTCTGTTATTATTATCCTGGAAAGAATATAACTTTTACAAGACTTGTTGGCTCTTACTTCACTTTTATTTACTTATTTTGAAACTACAGTGGACCCTTGAACAACACAGGGGTTAGGGACACCAGCACCGCACCCACACGGTGCCTTTGAAAATCCGATATAACTTTTGATTCCCCAAAATCCTTAACTACTAATAGCCCACTGTTGACCAGAAGTCTTACTGATAACATAAACAGTCAATTAACACATATTTTGTATGTGTATTATATGGTGTAGTCTTACAATAAAGTAGGCTAGAGAAAAGAAAATGTCATTAAGAATATTTCTTAATATTTCTCTCACAACCAAAAATAAAACAAAACAAAACAAAACCCCTTCTCTTGTCCCCATCTTCTCTGCCACATACTGCCCCTTTGTAGGAAAACTCAAAAAACTGGTGGAAAGAGTCTTCACCACTAGCTGTCTCCAATCCCTCTTCCTGCCATTCCCTCTTTTCTCGGTTTGGTTTTGTTTTCAGTTGTGGATAAATAACAATTTATGCATGGATAAATACATGTATGTATTTATGGATAAATACAATTATGTTATGACACATAAAAAAGAAAATGTCATTAAGAAAATCATAAGGAAGAGAAAGTACATTTACAATGCTGTACTGTATTTATAAAAAAAAATCTATATATAAGTGGACCTATGCAGTTCAAATATATGTTGTACAAGGGTTAGCTGTATATATTTTCTTTTATCCCTCACCCCCCATTGCTATATTGCTCTGCTGGGGCTGACATAACAAAATACCACATACTAGATGACTTCAACAACAGAAATTAATTTTCTCACAGTTCTGGAGGTCAAAGTCCAAGATCTAATGTCCTCAGGGTTGGTTTCTGGTGAGGGTTCTCTTCCTGGCTTACAGATGGCCTCTTCTCTTTGCTCTTGTGGGAAGGGAATGTGAATTCTGGTGTCTCTTCAGTCTTCTTATAAGGATATCAGTCCTATGGGACCAGGGCTCCACCCTTATGACTTCATTTAACCTTAATTACCTCCCTAAAGGCACTGTCTCCAAATACAGTCACATCAGGGACAGAGGGTTTCAACGTATGAAGTGGGGCACATTCTGCTTCCTGTTTAGGGGGATATATTTTGTCCATAACACTTGCTTTTGTTGAATCCCTTTTTTTTCTTTAAAGATACTGCTTATTTTTCATCACCCTTATTTCCATTTTCCGTTCTAGAGTCCATGGAGAAACAGTTTAAGACCACCCAGTGGTTGCTCTTACCCATTCAGTGGCCTGAACTGTGGGAGCTATAGACCAGTCTTCGATGGCGGGTTGCGTGCTCCACTCTTCCTCAGGGAACTTGCCTAAGAGGCAGGGAGGACACCTGAGCTCCTTTACACAGCAGGCAACCTCAAACTCAGTAGCAGAAAACTCAGGAGCTGGAGTGGTCCATTCACCTTCAAATTCCCCTTGGTCACAGCCTTTTCAGCAGAGGTGCTCTTCTTTTTCACTTCTTCCATTAACTCTGCAGTAGACACCAGGCATGACCTCCCGTGGCTTCTCATGGAAGATAGTGCCGCGCATGCGCAGAACTTCCGGGGCCCGCGTCCAGCGGTAAGATTCGCTGAGTGCACTCCTTTGTTGCTGCATGAGATGGTAACTGTCCACATGGCACAGAGGAGGGGCTGTGTTACATAGAGCAATGGTAGGCAGTTAACATAAGACTCCTCTGTGAGAGGCTGGTGGTCAGCCCTGGACTCGGTAACCGTCGGAAGTCTCGGCTCTCACAAGGCTGCCTGGATCTGATTAGCGAAGGCGCGGGGAAGTGAAGCAGCCAGCAATGGGAGTGGCTCCAGGGGCTCCAGGGGTTCCAGGGGCAGAAAACTTCAGCATAACTCCCTGGCCAGTATCCCTGGAGGATGTTATACACAGACACCAGCTGAGTTTTCAACTAACAATGGCACAAGCTGCTAGTGGCAGCTTCTCCCAGGTTCTCCTTAATTTATGGTGTAGATGCCACCACTTTTCCTTCTGTACATGTAGTGTTCCATTTGGAAGTCAAGGCTGGTGCCACCCAAATGGGATCCTGCTACAAAAATTTGAGGACATCCTCTTCCTTTGTTTGAAGGACATCAAGGGCTCTGGATATTGTGAAAGTTTCCCTTTAAGTTAAAACAGGGAACCCAGAACAATACTGTATGGACTTCTCTCTGGGTCGCCTGGAAAGACTTTTTTTTTTTCCTCTTTTTATTTTTTTTAATGAGTCACTCAGATTTTATGGAGAAATTTGCAACAAGACAGAAATATACCTTGTGAAGAATTTACTTTTTCCTCTCTATGACAATCTCTTTTACTAAAAATGTCTCTCTTGTTTCTTTTCTTCAGTATAACTATTTCAGAAAGACCCTTGAATCTTCAGCGGCTGATTTAGGAAATTGTATGATCTGAGAGTCAAATGTAGCTTCTGAGTTCCTGAATTGAATAGTGCTGCTCTCTGATTTAAAATCAATAACATGGCAAAAAAAAAAAAAAGTGCACCATTTGTTTTCCTCACAGGAAAAGTGATAGGAGAAAAGGTATACTTTAGTGATGTGATTTGAGGGTTTTGGCAGCACAACAAACACTGAGATATTCACCCTGTTAGAGAAAGGGTAAATATGTACAATAAGGGGGGGGGGAGGAAAAACAAAAAAGAAATAAAGAAAAAGCAAGCAAGAAGAAAACTAAGAAAGGAAAGAAATCCCAACGTATGGGTTAACTAATTAGTTGAAAAAACTGTAACAGCTCATTGGGCAATTTTGTAATCAGATGAGCCCAAGGGATGAATATGATCAAGTTTATAACAGTTCATTTTCTTTGAATGCAGCTGTATACAATGCCTCAGGAGATTCTAGAAGCAATAAAACTACAGCGACTCTTTTGATTAATAACATATTCAATCCCTAAAATCCATGAACAGAAACACATATTGTTATGCCTTCAAGGGTATCCATAGACGCTAGGAGCCTCTTCTGGAGAGAGAGTGAAGTAGCTGGAAACCTCCTGTGAATGGCCATCTTAATTGTGTTGCCTTCTTAAAGATGGTCTTTCAAAAGTTTTTTTTTTTTTTTCATTTTTTTCTTTGTATCTAAGTTCATAGGGTTAAACTACGCTGTGATTGCCATAATTGTTATTTCTCCCCCAGTGATTTTATAGCCAACAAGGGAACATTAGCACCCACTGATTCCTTGTGGAAAATAATCTATTTAAAGATACTTGCTTCAGCTGAATCTTTTTTTAAATGCTTCACTCCATTATTTTATTAGGGAGAAATCTGCACTAAGGCAGAACTGGAGCTTCCAAAGAATTCACTTGTCTCCCTATTTATTCTTCCCTGGATGTCATAAGCCTCTGCGGATAGCAGCCCAGATGGGTGGTAGGGAAGCAATTATGATTAAAACATGATGGGAATTCAGAGAGCTGCAGGATGTCTGCAAATATCAAGGACTCTTGTTAAGGACCTAATCCCACATTCATTATATGACTTCTTTCTTAGGGTTGTCTATCTCTCAGTAATTACTGGGTTATCAAATATATATATTTACTGTAGTACACATAGACCGATTCAGCTGTTTGAATAGTATTTTATGTATTTAGGTTAGACACAGAAATATCTGATAATATCTAA